>NC_067402.1:297462303-297642303 GCF_016432865.1 Antechinus flavipes | reverse complement strand
GACTTATCTTTCTGATTTCAAATCTCAGACATTTAACCCTGTTTATCTCAGTTTCCCCATCTGTAAAATGAACTGGAGAACGACATGGCAAACCACTCCAGAGTCTTTGCCAAGAGAACCCCAAATGGGATCATGAGAAGACAGACATGATTGAAATGATGCAATAACTTATAAAGAGCCGATAAAGATTGGGGATGAGGGGGATAAAATATGTTGCTATCACTTTGGGGAGCAGCTACACACATGGAATCTCAGATCTTTAGAGTAATTAAGTATAGAATTCTGGCTCTAGTGCAGGAAGGCATTCGATGCTATAATTGTGTGTGTGTGTGTGTGTGTGTGTGTGTATGTGTGTGTTGTTATTGTTCAATTATTTCAGTCGTACCCTATTTTTCATGACCCTGTTTGGGGATTTCTTAGCAAAGACACTAGCCACATCCTTCTCCACCTCATTTTACAGATGGGGAAACTGAGGCAAACAGGGTGAGCAGAAGTTGGATTTGAACTCAGGTTTTCTGGCACCTTCATATATATGCTATCTGAGAGCTTCATAGTTTCATCGTTTCATAGCTTCACTGAGTATAATAATTATAATAATAATCACATTACAAGAGGAGGAAAGTGAGTCTGAGGGAGGTAAATCTTTGTTCTTGGTTTCACACTTCATTCATATAATCTAATTACTCTTTTTACCTTTTTTTACATATTTTTTTTTAAAATCACATTATATTCAACCCTACCCCACTCTTCCTTTTGAACTATCCACTTGCTAATGACAATCTTAGAAATAAAGTTTATATTTCCACGTTTAAAAAGCAAATGGTCTATTTTTACTAAGTCCCTTGAATTGGTTTTTGATATTTATCTTATATTTCTCTTGCATCTTGCATGTCAGGTTTTCTATTAAAGTCTTTCAGAGACAAAATCCTGAAAGTCTGATAATTCATCGAATATTCTTTTTTTGTTGTTCAATATTATGTCTAACTATTGGATATGATATTTTCAGCTGCAACTCTCATTTTTTAGCCCTTCTATATATGGTGTTCTAAGATCTGCAGCTTTTTAATATAGACACTACAAGATGTGACTTGGCCATATCTGAATCTTTTTTTTCTTGCTATTTGTAATATTTTCTTCTTGAGCTAGGGTTTCAGAATTTAGTGACTGTATTCGTGTGGGATTTCCTCATAGAATCTCTTTCAAGTGATGATCAATGGATTTTTCCATTCTACTTTCCCTTCTTGTGCTAACGTTTCAGGACAATTTTCTTTAATTATTTATTATTTTATTCTTTTTCTTTTCTGTTCATAGCTTTCAGATGTTTCAATTAGTATTGTGTTCTCTTTTCTTGATTTGTTTTCGAGATCAATTATTTTTTCTCGTAAGATGTTGAACAATCTCTTCTATTTTTTCATTTCTTATATTTTGTTTTAGTATTTCTTATTATCTTATGACTTCAACTGGCTTCCCCTTTCTTAATTCTAGTTTTCAAGTCCAGTTTTCATTTTCTTCCTTAAGATTCTGTGTGTCTACCCAAAGAGTTTTAAAACTGTGCATACCTTTTAACTCAGCAGTATTTCTATTATACTTATATCCCAAAGAGATCATAAAGAAGGGAAAGGGACCCACATGTGCAAAAATGTTCATGGCAGTCCTTTTGTAGTAGTAAGAAACTGGAAATTGAGTGGATGCCCATCAGTTGGAGAATGGCTGAATAAGTTATTGTATATGAATGCTATGGAATACTATTGTTCTATAAGAAATGATAAGCAGGATGATTTTAGAGAGGCCTGGGGAGACTTATATGAATTGATGCTGAGTGAAATAAGCAGAACCAGGAGATCATTGTACATGGCAACAGTAATATTATATAATGATCAATTCTGATATACGTGGCTCTCTTAAATAATGAGATAATTCATATCAGTTCCAATGATCTTGTGATTAAATGAGCCATGTACATCCAGAAAGAGGATTGTGGGAATTGAGTGTGGTTTACAGCATAGCATTTTCACTCTTTCTGTTGTTGTTTGCTTGCATTTTATTTTCATCATCATTTTCTTTTCTAGTTTGATTTGATTTTTCCCGTATAGCAAGATAATTGTATAAATATGTGTACATATATTTTAACATATTTTGTTATTTATTTTATTTTATTTATTTACATATTTTATTTTATTTAACATTTTTTTATGTTATTTATATATATTTCTACTTTAACATATATTGCAGTACTTGCCATCTAGGGGAGGGACGTGGGAGAAGTTGTAGAGATGGGATTGGAACACAAGGTTTTTCAAGGGTTAATGTTGCAGAATTATCTATGCATATGTTTTGAAAAATAAAAAGCTTTAATAAAAACAAAAAAAATTAAATTTTTAAAAAGGTTCTGTATCTTCTTTTTCTAGTTGGTTGACTTTCTTTTCATAATCTTGTTTTTCATAGAATGATCTTAGTTTTTAATTTTTTTCCTCATTCTCTCTCATTTGATTTTTAAAATCTTTTTAACTTCTTCTATGAATTCTTTTGGGACAGGTGACCATTTGATATTATTCTTTGGGGTAGGAGAGACTTTCTTTTTTGCTTTAATTTCCACTTTTGAAGGTGAAACCCAGTCTTCTCTATTCCTGTAATATTTTTCTATAGTTGGATTCTTTCTTTGTTGCTTTTTTTTTTTTTTTTTAAAGCAACTTGGTATTGTAATCACCTCTAGTCTTGAGATGTTGGGGTGGAGCCTCTGGCCTTAAATCCTATTTCAGTTCTCCCTTCTGGTCTAGAACCAAAACCAAGAAATCCACCCTCCTGTAAATTTTCTACCTAACAACATCCTTGCTCATACTCCTGACTCCACCCTGTCTAGAAAGTAAAAATTCCCGTGACTGGGGTGGAGAGTACCTCCCAATCCAGCTAGTCCCAAGGCTCACTGCTAGCTGTTGCAGCAGAGCTAGCCTGAGGCATTTATACTTCTTGGTTCATACTTCCACCAGAAATTTTTCTTTCAGCCTTCTTCAGTTGTCCCAAAAGGATCACTGTTCTGCCCCAAGTCTTGTTTATTTTTCTCTCTGTGTTTGTTGTTCCTGTGGCATTATTTTGTCTTCTTTGTGGGGGAAATTTGGAGAGTTTGAAGTTTTCTGATTTTTCTCCACCTCTACCATATTCTCAAAATTCTCATTGATAATAGATTCTGAATAAAAGCTTGTTGATAAAATCATTGATTTTTGTGATTATAATAGACTGAATGTGTAATGGTTTTAACTACCTCAAACTCTCTAGGCTTTCTTTTCCTACCCATAACCTTTGAAATGGAGATTCCCCATTAATTTTTCCATTCCTTCTAAAAGCCCCTACCTCCCTTGAGGAGTTTTCATAAGTGATGATATGAGGTTTCATTTCCTTCCATCCCTATTATTTCTCAAATCCATTCTAGAAGCAAGCCAGGGAACATTTGGATATTGCTGGCCAGGGACCTGCCTTAACTTCACTCTAAATGGAAGAAAGGTAATAAAAACAAGGAGCTTTGCTGTCATGATGCATTTGGCAAGTGTACAGATTTAAGATTTGGGGATAAGAATTCTTTTTTTGTTAAAAACTATTTAGAAAACTGGAGAGCAGAATGGCAGAAACTAGGTCTAGACTAATATCTTACATCATTTACTAAAGTTTTCTTTGCTGTGGTAAAAAACTGGAGATTGCAGAGATGCCCTTCAATTAAGGAATGGATGAACAAGTTGTATTTTAGGATTCTGATGGAATATTACTGTGCTATAAAAAATGAAGAACGCAGCCATCCAGCTTTCAAATGGCATGTGGAAAGTCATGTTGTTCCCACCTTCAGGAAGCAGTGAAAACACAGCAAAGACACTTATAAATCCCCAGAAGCCCTCATTAAACTGTGTACCTGAATCAAAGATTTGAGAAACTTTTTAAGGAGTTTTAGCAATTCTCCTGCTGAAATGATTTTGTCTCAGGATTTTACTCGGGCTCCAGGGATATCTCATTATTGGGCTAAATTATGTTGTTTATCGGTTTTAGTCAAAACCCATCAAATAAATAAGAGGTCCTTTAAGGTCTTAGCTTTTTCAGCCAATTTCAGAAATCAAAGGTATGGGGAGCCATTTGTTGAACACTGACTCAGGTTTGCTATAAAATAAAATATTAAAAAGTGGGAGGGGAGTTGTTAGTGAGGAGGATTTGAACTTAGCTCTGTAATATTATGAATTCCTCTTCAAAATCAGAACTAACAAAATAAATTAACCAATACACATGTTTTTAAAGATGCATGACCAAGTACTTGGTCACTCTAATATCATCAAGCTGCTTTGGAGAACACATTTTTTTTTTAAAATTCCACATGTCAGTGCTGATTTCTTCTCACACAGATGAATGGTAATAAGATAGCTTGTCAAGTATTTTTTGCCTTGGCAGAGGAATAGAGAATTTTATATTTTAGAGGGTTTTTTTAAAGTTAACTTTAGATCAACTGAGCAAAATCATCAATGCGTGTTAATGGATATATTGATTGTGTGAGTGAAAAGAAATCAAAAATCCTGTGGGAGAGATTAGACCCAAGTTAAATGGTAAAGTGACCTTGAAATTCAAAGTTGGGCCTTTCTTTTCCAAGGGGAACAGTGACCTCAGGCACCGATTGTCAGTCTTGCCAGTATAGATTGTCAATGACTGTTTGCCTATTATATTAGCAAAGCCATCTTCCCATTTGCATAAGTCAATTATTATTGAGAGATATAATTAAGATTCCAACTACAGCAACAGTCCTCCCTGAGAGGGGCTCAGGCCCACCTAAATGATGGGGGGCTGGAAAACAAAAACCAAGATTTTTCAGAAGAATCATGGAGGCCAATGAATCAGAGTGAAGTGTTTGTCTTATTTCTGGGAAACACAGTTCAATTTCAGAGCGAGCTTTGCAGGAAAATAACGACCCGGTGGGCAATCAATCACCAGAGAATAACGCTGCACATAATTTATCACAATTTGTCCCTTTTCAAGCAGGCTCCAGTTCTGGCCTGGAAATAACATCAGGACCAAATGATTCCATGCTCAGAATCAGGCTGGGCTCTCCAGTGGGGAATGGATGGCATGACTGGCAAGCAGTGACAAGTTACTGTGGGAAGACAAACACTCTGAGAACGTGTCTTTCTGTTGGAGTACTCATTAGGAGATTTCCTGGAATATAATCTTGCTGCAGCCATCTGCATTTATTCCTAGAATAAATATCTCCTCTTCCCTCCCAACCATTTGCTTCAAATAAAAAATAATTTAATTATTGCTGCACAAGTTAACTCATCTCCCACTTCCAAATTCACAGAATCTCAGAGAGCATCTCCATCGATTTGGAACTGCCTAAGAATTCTATTCTCTGCTCTTCTAGACCTCCATCGATGGAGGTCTCACTGCTTCTGCAGGTGGTTCTTTCCATTCTGGGAGAGCTCCGACTACTCTGCAAGTGAATCTCTTTCTAGGTTCAGATGACTTTTCCACAATATCCCACACAGCATTTTGTTAGTGTAGCATTGTCCTAAGGAGGAAGGTTGAGAGGAAGATGATAGAGCTAGTCAACCCTGTACCTGGTCCATATTCCTGGCCATTCAGATGGAGTAGGACGATTCTGAGTGAAAGTGAGAAAAGGGAAAACTGTACTGAAGCCTACTAGTCTTCCTGGGAAAGAGTAAGGATTTGGGCTGATAAAGGATAAAAGTATCTTGGGCTCCACCTGGCTCAGCTGAAGATAATTGCCAGCCAAGGAGACAGGTGAAAATTTACTCAAATGACAAATGTCACCGTGGTACAGGAAATCTCCTTTTACCCTGGGGAGAGCAAAATTATAAATGAAGTTAAGGACCAGGTATGTGATTATCTGCAATTTAACACTGTCCATAATTTGTCTTTGCAATGGTATTTGATCAATGTTTGGATAAGGACCTAATCAATTATTCCATCCCAGTCATATTTTCAGAGAACTTACTTATGAAACCTCAGTGGAAATCTGGTTCAGTGTATTCCTAGACAAAGAGAAGCTCTCTGTAGCACTTATTCATTCATTCATTCATTCATTTTCATTGTAACTTATCTCTGAGGCACTGTGCTTGCATTCCACTTAGCAGGTCCCCCAGCTTCTTTTAGAACACTTTCAGGAATGGAGAGCTCACTGCCTCATAAGGCAGACTATTCCACTATTGAGCAGATCTGAATCATAGGGAGGTTTTCCTTTTATTGATCTGGAATCTCCTAGTAATTCTTTCTTTGACCCCAGCAACAGCAATAATAACAGAATATGGTTTTACCTATGGATTCAAAGAAGAAATCTAAGCCTTCTTCCATGTTATATATTTTCAATACACAAAGACAGCAATCCTGTATCCTATAATCTCTTTTTTAGGATAATTCCCTCAGTTCCTTAAAACTGTCTTCATATTCCCTGATCTTGGGGCCTCTTTCCTCTTGATAACCCTGCTCTTGACATACCCCATTTGTCAAGAAATCAGTATATGTTTACATCAAGGACTTGTGATTTCTTTAGGATGGAAACTTCCCCACTGACAACACAGATCCCAATCTATCAGGAAAGCATAGTGTTAAAAGTTGTAAGTGCCTTGAAGCAGTTGTATGACAAGAGTCAGGGCAGGATTTTAATCTGCTTCCTCCTGACTCTAAATTCACTCTTCTTTCTACTCCACCATTCTTTCCATCTCTTTCTTCACTGGTGGTTACCTAGCACTGGACACATTATTCACTTCACATACATTAAGACTAGGGAAAGGGGGCCTTCATTTCACTTCCTTGTACCCTTGGGTTCTGGGAGCTAATCAGCACTTTTAGCTGTGACATCAATCATCCTGTTGACTCAGAGTGAATTTGTCATCAACTCATCAGCTCAGACTGAAAGTTGCAGAGCAGTGGCTGATCTGCATTTGGGAGGAGTTTTCTCATTAGGAGATCCCAATACCAATGTTATCCGAGGTCTGGTTTAAAACACTAGCACTACTGCTCAATCATGTTCCCATTCAGTCACACTTCTATTCTGTAAGGATGATTTTTCTTTTTTTAATTCAGGCTTATGACTCCATTATCAACATGAGAATTCAGGTTTACCTCATTGTTGGAGGTGATTGAGAACTTTTAGGACACATAATCTCCTCCAACATGTTAGCTAACCACTGTAGCTTTAAGCCATGCACATATTTGTATTTTCTACATCACTGATGTCACTCAGACCATTCATAAAAATAAGCTATACATTTACTTAGAAAAATCATAAAATAGCATTATTTACATTCTATTGTATTTTTGTTTGTTTGTTTACTTATTTTGTTGAGGCAATTGGGGTTGAGAGACTTGTCCACGGTCACACAGCTAAGAAATGTTAAGTGTCCGAGGGCAGATTTGAACTCAGGTCCTCCTGACTTCAGGGCTGGTGCTCTATCCACTGCACCACCGAGCTGCCTCTAATTTTGTTTGTTTTTAAAAATATTTCCTAATATCTTAAACTGGTTCAGGATTCAGGTTTGGGAGTATTGTATGCTACAATGAAGTTCACTGGCCATATATTTGATATCTCTAATCAACAGCTTTAAATCACTGATGAAATGAGGCACAGATACTTCTTTCTCTTCTCACCACATACACACACACATTCGCACTTCAGCTATACACAGACATGCTCATCCTTTAGACATCACCATCTCAGAGGATATGTACCATATTCAGAATTTGGATCTTAGAAAAGCAACTCTTTGGTCTTAGAATCCAATTCTAGAATCCTTGGGTTTCTATCTATCTATTCTTACTCCTCTTAAAGTTATTTTTCCCCTCTATAATGACTCTGGGTCTCTTAAATGGACCAAATACCATCTAACTTCCTCTTCTCCACATCCATTCCCTCCCTTTTTCCCACTCTGGCTTTACTTGCGTCCTACTATTGACTTACTATTTGCTCAACTCCTCCCAACCCTACCTCCATAGACTTTCTCTATAAATAATTCTCAATTTCTCCCCCTCTTCATATTACTTCTTTATGAGAAGTTACTTCTATCTTGTATCAGAATAATCTTTGGACATTTCATTTTCTCTTTATTGAATGGAATGCTCTATCAAGATAGACTTTCCATTTTTTTCCCTCATCTCTCATCCTCAGCAGCTGAAACATAGTAGACAGTGAATAAATGCTTGCTGAATAAGAAAGGAATTCCCACATATCACCCCTTCCATATTCCTTCACTTGAAATAGTTTGCACTTCATTTCCTTTCTGCATTTCTTCCCTGAAGTGATTCTCCACAACTACCTTTGCTTATCTTCTTAAATCCTCCCTAAGGATAGGGAATAATAATAATAAATACTACTAATAACAACTAACATTCATAAAATCCTTCTAAGTCCTACTATAAGCCCTTATAATTATTACCTCATTGATCCTTAAAACAATCCTGGAAAGTGTGTGCTGTTATTATCCCCATTTTAAAGATGAGGAAACAGGCAAATAGAGATTAAACTACCTACCTGGGATCAGAGTAGAACCTGTCACCAAATTTGGACTCAGGTATTTCTGAATCCATATCTAGCACACTATCATTTATATCACCTGGTAGGGATGTATGGGCACTGTAGCTAAAGACTTACACTAGCCTTTCTTCACTTCCCCATGCTATGACTTGAAGTTCCTTGGGAACGCTAAAAATTGGATTATTATAGAATCACATTCAATTGAGGAAGATTTCAATAGGAGGGAGGCTTGAGCTTTTCTGAGGCAGAAAATTCCAATGGGAGAAGCTTGAGTTCAAAGACTCTCATCAGTCAAAGAGTCACACCGACATCATTTCTACATGGATCTCATCAGCAAGCACTCAGGGTTGCAGCCATCAGCTGCAGCTGAGAAGACACTCTCACCTTTCAAGACTGACCTCTCCCAACTGGAAGTTTATACACCATTTCCCACTTTCTTCAGGGAGAACTAACACTCAAAGATTTAACAACAACAAACTTTCACTATCATAATAACTTAAGGGATTAGAAGAAGCATGATTGATTTTCAAAGACAATCCTGAAATTTAAAGGTTTAAGTAGTTATAAAGTGTCAGTATCTCATTTTCATACTAAAGGATCTGAGATAATAAATGCTTTTAATATTGAAAATATATGACATTCTATTCCTATGTTAGTGACTAATGAGGAAATTTTGAGTCTATGACTGAAGGTCCTTGGAGAGCTTTCCATCAGCAATGGGGCATGAAAAGCTCACTTCTTTTTCCTGGGTTACATCTTGTTCCCCTCATTTGAATACCTGTAGAACTTCTATTTGTTTATTGCAGTACAGAGATGCTCTGGTCATTCAATACACTAAAAGCTTAGGTCAGAGTTCCTACTGCGCACATGGTTACATTTTCTTCATCAGGTTTCTAGGAGAACCCCCAAGAGATGTGGAATTCTTCTAATGTTCTTGGCTCAAGCCCCCATTCTGGTGTGTGCCTCCAAGGATTAATCTTCAGTGATTGGTATCCCAATATCAACTACCCAATTAGCTTTTATGAAGAGGATTGAAACTTGAAAATTATAGCATGAATCAAAGGACATGTTATACTTTTATCACCTCAGTATATGGGGACTATGGGTTCCATTGAAAGTGACCACTACTAATGTTAGTCTTAGCAGGTTCACTTAATTGTGTGGTAAAACTGCTGGAAGAATCAAAATCTTGGGTCTTGGTTACTGCCTTAATCTGCTGCTGAGCCAAATCCTTCAAATGAGATGTTTGTGAAGCCACTTTCTTTGTAAAGTTTGGTGTTTTATACATAAGTGATAGTTAAGAAATGCTTATATCCTCCCTTCTTTGTTTCCTGCTTTCTTCTTCTCCCTTCCTTTCTTCCTTCCTCTTTTCTTGCTTCTTCCTTCCTTCCCTCCCTTCTTCCTCTTTTTTCTTCCCTCCTTCCACCTCTCCTTCCCCCTTCCTTTCTTCCCTCTTCCCTTCATTTCTTCTCTCATCTTTTCCTTCCTTTCCTCCCCTTCCTTCTTTCCCTCCTCCCTATTTCCATTCCTTTGAGCTCCATGCTTTGCCTTTCTGTGGGACCCTCAGCTACCATTACAGCTGCTACTGCTGTGGCTACTACTGTGGCCTTCCTTCCTTCCTTCCTTCTTTCCTTCCTCCTTCCCTCCCTTTCTCCTCCCTCCTCTTCTTTCTTTCTCTCTTTCTTTCTCTCTTTCTTTCTTTCCATTTTTCCTTCCTTCCTTTCTCTCTTTCTTTCTTTCCTTTTTTCTTTCCTTCCTTTCTCTCTTCAAATTTGTTCTCTTAGACACCAGCTCTTAGAGCTGGGATGGTCATTGTAAACTTTCAAAACTCATAAGCCCCTAACTTAGTACTCCATTCTATCTCCATCATTCACAGAAAGTGTAGACATAAAAAGGCAGACACCAAATGGCAAATGGATCAAAAGTTGAAGGTCTAAACTTCTCTTTTGAGAAGTTTTTTTTTTTTTTTTTTTTTTTTTTTTTTTTTTTTTTTTTTTTTGCCACCAGGAAAAAGAGCAATTGACTGGTTAATATCCTTGGGAACCCTCCAACTCTTGCTCTTCCAGAATTGAGCCCACCAGAGTCCCCATGTGGGTTGAGTGCAGACAGAGCCCCCTGCTCTTGTTCCCAGGATTGAGTCCTCATTGGCCAGTTCTCTCTCAGCATTATGTCTAGGGGATCATCTATCTAAAGCTGGAAGGAATCTTTGAAATGATCTTGCCCAATCTGCCTTTTACAGGTGAGGAATTGAGGTCCACAGGGGGAATTGAAAAATTGAAGAGATAGAAGACCTCAAAAACAGGATTTAAGTCCAGGGCTATTAACTCTAATTAGTATTCCTAAACTTGGCTGGATCCCTAAGGATTCATGCCTGGAAGTATTGATCCCTGCCTTCATCCTGAAGTCTCTTATAAAGGCCATCTGAAGATACTGCCATCTTTTCACTGGTTCTATTGTTTTTCTGATCATTGAGTCCCTGAGCCTCTGGACTTGGGTCCCAGATACTATTTTAGCAAAGTTCTTCACCCAAATAAACACACAGAGAAACACACACACACACACACACACACACACACACACACACCCCTCTATTCCCTTCATATTAAACTTTCCATTCCTTTAGAGCAGAGTTGTTTGCCTTTCTCTGTATCCACAGTTTTGGGCACATCTGTTATTCAGCAATTATTGTTGTAATCATGCAGTCACATCTGACACTCCATGATTCCGTAAACCATAGTTTTCAACAATCACCTTTGCAAAATCTTGTCTTCCAAATTGTTCTCCCTCTCTTCCCTCTCCCTCCTCCTCAAGACAACAAGCAATCTGATATATATTAAATATGTACAATTCTTCTAAAGATATTTCCATATTCTGGGTACCAAAATTTTCCATGGAGTTTTCTTGGCAAAGATACTGGAGGAGTTTGCCATTTATTTTCTCCAGTGGATTAAGGCAAAAATGTTAAGTGACTTGTCCAACATCACCCATCAAGTAAGTGTCTGAGACTGAATTTGAACTCTAGGCCCAGCTCTCTATCTTCTGTGCTACCTAGCTGCCTCCTCTGGGACACAGTAGATACTTAATAAATGCACAGTGACTGACTACACTGCCTTTGGAGTTTAGCCTGCTATTTGATATCTCTCTCCCTTCTCTCTCTTTGATTGTCCAGGCTCACATAATGCTGGTACCATTTTGCCACCAGATTTCTCCCTCACTCCTCTCCCCATCCCCTGAACAAACCAGTTAACTTCTGTAAAATGGAGGTGATCATAGCATCTACTTCTCAGAATTATTGAAATGATGGAAAGAGAGAACACTTCGAAACCCCAAAGTGCTATAGAAAGTTGTGCTATTATTATCACTGTTACTATTAGGACTATCACCATCACCATTCCTCAAAGGGGGTGAATGGGAGCTGAGGCTAAAAAGGGAGATTGTACTTTATGACAACTTAGGGAAGGAAAATTGCTCCTCCCAGGGCTGCAGCATCCATCCCCAGATTGCCCTCCTCTTTTGAGGTTTCTGGGGGGAGCAGCCTGCAGCCTTTGATACCTTGTCACTTTCCCCAGTATCTCATTTTTCTCCAAGGAAAGTTTAGACTTGATTTTCCTGCAGCTGAAATGTCTTTTTGTCTATTATTTATTTCTCTGATTTATCCAATTGCCCCCATCCTTAGAAAGCCAGCACAAAATAAAAAATAATACAAATAAAAAAGCACATTTTGGAAAAATACTGGAAATGAATAAAGGATGGAAGGTCCTGGTGATCTATGGAAACATGAATATAAACATGTTTACTTTATGATGCTGAAAGAAAATTAAATAAATAGGAAGCACAAAGAATATATCAAACTCTCCTGATGGTATACTTAGAAACAGCCAGTGACTCCTCAAGCAGGGAAAGAGCATCGGGCAACAAAAAGGTGAACCTCTATTCCCTGACCTTCAGTGCTCTTATTTTTTATCTGGGACCACGACAGTGGGGCTAGACGAAATCTCAGAAGGTGAATGGGCCAGCCCCTTCATTTTACAGACCTGGAAACTGAGGCATATGGAGTCATAGATAGCAAATGACAGAACCAATGTTTGATTTCAGGTCCATCAGACCAAGGTCGTTTTTTCCAGTGCCTTCACTGCCTGGTAGACTGATGGGGGAAAGTTGACTGGGCTCTCTGGGAGCTGTGAGGAGCCATCTCCTATAGGAGACCTGCTTCCTGGAGAAGAAGAGAGCAAGAAGGGGCAGAGGGGACCTGTAGACTTGGCCCAAATGTACAGTGATTTTCTGTGCAGGGATGTCCTACCTTCCAACTTTCATTCAACCGTCCATTTATTCACTTGCTTGTTCAGTCAATTAACAAATGTTCCTTGAGCCTTCATGATGTGACTCCTCTATTAGTATGCGCCTCCTACCCAATTTATCTTCATGTCCTGTTGGAGACCCCCAAACCTTTCCCAGCCCCTGAGATCAAGCTCTGATTAGACCTACTAATGGGGGACACAACAACAACAACAACAACAAAAACCTTTGTTTGAGGCACTGTAGGGACAAATGAAATGGACTGGTCAAGGAAGAGGATGAGTCAGCTCAGAGGGCTAGAATGGACCTCAATTGTACAGACTCAATAGTAGGATCAGACACAAGGATCACTAAGGCCCCTCCCAACTCTGAAATCCCTTATGCTAAGATCCCTCCCCATAGCAGGAGGATAGACTACATTCTAATCTAATCAGTGATCTTTTGAGATTCTAAATCTAGAAAGTCCCAAAGCACCACCCTTTTCCTCCCTCAATTTTGGCTTAGTGAATGGTAGCTTAAATGGATGAGTCCATGGGTGTGTAAAGTATTTAAGTAGCATCATATAAGAGCTAATAACATATAGACCAATTGGGTGCCAGATCCCCTGCTAAGCCTGTTACAAATATTTTAATCCTCACAACAACCCTATGAGATACCACATATTACCCCTATTTTACAGATAAGAAAACTGAGGCCAGCTGTGGCTATCTGATTAACCTAAAGTAGAATCAATTCCTGTCCCTAAGCAACCTCTCTAGAACTGTGGAGTTTAATTCAAAGAGAAATGGTGGCCACTGACCTTCCACAAGGATCCCTGCCCAAAGCACATTGATACTCAGTTTCGAAATGTAATGTTATCGATGTTTTATTGTATTTTTTATGGATGGTGTTAAGTATTTTCAGTCATATTTTAATCTCATTTCCAGACACTTAGGAATGATTTGAGCAGCTTGTGATAATCTCTTATGTGGTCCCATCCATTGTTTTACAGGGGAGGAATAAATTTGTCCAAGTTCACCCAGTTACTTAATGTCAGTCAAATCTGACGCCCTTACCTGTATGTGCCAAAATGTTTGTAGCAGCCCTATTTGTAGTGGCTAGAAACTGGAAAATGAATGGATGCCCATCAATTGGAGAATGGCTGGGTAAATTGTGGTATATGAATGTTATGGAATATTATTGTTCTTTAAGGAATGACCAGCAGGATGAATACAGAGAGGACCGGTGAGACTTACATGAACTGATGCTAAGTGAAATGAGCAGAACCAGGAGATCATTATACACTTCGACAACGATATTGTATGAGGACATATTTTGATGGAAGTGGATTTCTTTGACAAAGAGACCTAACTAAGTTTCAATTGATAAATGACGGACATAAGCAGCTACACCCAAAGAACGAACACTGGGAAACGAATGTGAACTATCTGCATTTTAGTTTTTCTTCCCGGGTTATTTCTACCTTCTGAATCCAATTCTCCCTATGCAACAAGAGAACTGTTCGGTTCTGCAAACATATATTGTATCTAGGATATACTGCAACATATCCAACATATAAAGGACTACTTGCCATCTAGGGGAGGGGGTGGAGGGAGGGAGGGGGAAAAAAAATCGGAAAAGAAACGAGTGCAAGGAATAATGTTGTCATTATAAAGTAATCATTAAATAAAAAAAAGAAAAAAGAAAAGTAAAAAAAAAAAAAAAAAAGAATTAGTTCCTACTGCACTCGAAGATAGACCACAAACATAGTACTTTACCTTGAAAAAGACTTGAAGTTTGTTTGTGGAAACAGGAGTCAAAGAGTTGTATGTAGCTTGTGAATTATTTTAAAATAACAGTTTTCTACCTATTCATTATTTCTCATGGATAAGATTTTGGACAAGCAAATGTAAAATTCATGTTACACTCAAAATTTTCCCTAACATATCAATCACATGGAATTAAATTTTTATTTTCAAAAAAAAAAAAAAAAAACAAAAAAAAAACTGACGCCCTTTCCACTTCTCCATTCTGCTTTCTATAGGCATGAATTTGTCCCAGAATGAAAGGGGCAACTAATTAGAACTTTTTTTTTTCACTGATCCCCCTGCACATAATTCACTGAGAACCCTGACCTCCCCTACCCATCTCCCTGCACACATACACACATACACACACACACACACACATCAAGGAACTCTGCTGAGTAGAGGATCCTGAACTACTAGTTTCAATTCTTTTTTTTTTCAATCAACAAGTATTATTGAAGCACCTACTAAGTGGCAGGCACTGGGCTAAGAGCTGAGGATAAAAAAGAAAGGCCAGACGGTCCCTGCCCTCAAGGAGTTGAAAAGCATTTGTTAAGTAGTTCTCTGTAGCGTGCATGGGGTTGGGATGTCTGGGGGGTGGGGTTCATTTTTCTCCAAAATTACTTGGGTCATCGTAGCAGCCTCCAGAGATCCATCCCTTCAAATGGGAGCCATGCACATTCATGTAAAATATGGTATTTAATAATATTATCCAGAAGCTTTGCTGCAATATTATCTTGCAGCAAAGCTTCTAGAAATGAGCCCCAAAGAATTATATGCATGAAAGCACAGTGGTTTATTTCCCTAGACCCCTTTCCTTCAAAAAGTTGCCATACTGCTCCTTTAGGGGAGAAATCCTTCTTTTTCTTCAGAGCTCACCTCCCATTACCGCTTCTCGGTGGTGATTGTCCTGTTTCCTCCCCAGGCAGAACTGCTCTTTCCCTTCTCAGGCTTGACTGAGCTGCTCAGAGACCCTCCTTTACCCCAGCCTTGCCTACCTGGTCCTGCAAAGTCTCTTTCTGGGGAAAAGAACTTTCTTCTGAATGGACAGCAAGCTCCTCCAGGGCAGGATTTTGGGTTTAATTGTTTCATCTTGGTAATCCTAGCTCACCACAACTCTTCTCGGAGATAGAATGGAAGGTCCCTGAGGGCGAGGGTTGATTCCTTATTATCACTGTACTCCTAATACCTAGATGGTTTCTAGCACTTAGTAGGTGTTTAATAAGTGCTTATTTTCCTCTTTCCTTCCTTCTTTCCTTCCTTTTCCTAGATCTTTAACAAAAGCTCATTGGATTCCCAGATACAACCTAAGCTTTTCAAGGACAGTATCTATTCCATGTCTTTATAACCCCAGAACTTAGTACAGTACCTGGCACAGAGTAGGTATATAATAAATGTTGATTAATTGATTAATTTTACAGACTTTCTATGGCTAAAGAGGACCAAATGAAGAGCAATGAATGGGAATCCTCAAGGTTCTAATAAAAATTATTCATATTTTTATAACTTTGAACCCACAAAGGTTATGTGAGGTTGACAGGACACATATGCATGTGCATGTATGTATATGTAAATGTGTATATATTAGCCATTGTTTATAATATAAATACAAATATATTTATAAATATATGTTGCGTGTATGTATGTGTGTGTTACAGACAAGGAAAGTGATACCGAGAAAGGAGAAATGAGTAGCCTTGAGGATTCAAGATAGCACTTGGATTTGCAGTATCTTCTCATTTAAAAAAAAAAATAATTAACTAATTTACTAAAACAGCCAATATTTTCATGGTGTTTTATGTCCACAATCACATTTTATAGAACAGAATTTATTAGAACAGAAAGGGATTTTTATTTTTACAAAAGAGGAAACTGAGGTATGGAGAGATCATTTGTTCCAGATCATAAAGATAGAATTATAGTGACCTCAGAAGTCATTTAGTCCAAGTCACTTATGTAACAGATGAGAAAACTGAGGACTAGTAACATAAAGATCACCTGACTCCATCATTCCATACAATTGACAGTCTGGACCACTTGTCAGCGATTTTGTAACAAAGGTCCTTGATCAGACACAAGTGACCGCTAAAGTCTCTCAATTTGGGGTTTTGTGATTTTTCTGATCAGAAAGGATTTCCTGGGAAAGATGGGCATATGAATCAGTACTAGTGCCTCAGAGGGAAGCCTAGTTTAAGGTCTGGATTTTTTTTCTTCAGGATAGTTGTCACAATTGGGCAGCAACCATTTGCCTGAGCAGCTCGGGGATATTCATAGATTGTGTGGTCGATATACAACAGGAAAATGATATAGATATGGCCATCAAGAAAGCGAAAATGATTTTTGGGCTGTGAAAAGAGGCTGAGTTTCCAGGAATCCGCAGAAAGGGGTCATCCCCTTGTCTTCTGCCCTGGTCAGAAGTCATCTGGCACATCATGTGCATTTCTGGGTATCACAATCTAAGATGAATGTTGCTAAGCTGCATAATACCTGGAGATGGACAACTGGGATAGAGAGGGACTAGATGATGATCACTTGAAAGAAATTTCTCTTTAGCCTGAGGAGACGACCTGGTTGAAGGCTGGGGGACAAAGGAGAACATGATGCTATCTTCAAACACCTGAAAGAATATTATGCAGGAGTGATTGGGCTAGCTCTGCTTAGGAAGAAAAATGAAAGAGATGAGTTGAAATTTCACAAGATATAGATTTGACATAAGGAAAGCCTGACACACAGAGCTATCCAGAAGTGGAAGAGGCAGCCTCAGGTTGTATTTAGTAGATGATGCCTTCTCACAGAGTATTTCATAAAGGGGATTTTTCAAGTAGAAATTGGATACAGTGGCCTTTGGTCCTTTGGACTCCATAAAACTCTGAGAGCTGTTAAGGATAAAGGATCCAACATTTCTAGCTCTAGACTACTCGCTTAGGGGCGAATTCTTCCTGTTGGCCACACAGAGGAACAACACTTTCCAGGAATCATCTCTACTCAAACTCAACATTTGAGATATCTGTTTCTCACAACCTCACCATATAGGAAATGGGGATGTCAGTGTGACCATCCAGCTAGGCACAATTAGGAAGGTTATGATTCCAAGTTTCTTGGCTTTGAGACACAGACCATTTCCTGACTTTGATGGCCCAAGACTGTTTCCTGAGCATGCAAACCCTTAGCTGGGGTGGGGGCTTAGTGCTATTAGGGGTTGTGGTTATGTTGCTTTTTTTCATCCTACTATTTAACCCATACTCACTGCTGCCATCAGCTTGTTCATTCAGCATACTGATGGGGAACTGACTCAGTCATATCATCACATCCTCAGGAAAGATCGGGAACTGATTTTTAGGGATTGCTGCAAAAGCAGAGGGCTGGCTCTAGGATCAGAAAACTCATGTTCAAATCCTGGATTAAATACTTGTCAACTCTGTGACCTTAAAAAACAGAACTTGGGTATCTTCCTTGGTTGAACTAAATCGCATCTAAGTCAGGGATTCTTAACTTTTGGGGTATCAGGCAAACTCTAGAGATCCCTTTCCTCAATATATTTTAAAATTTAATAATTAAAGGAAAGTTAATTTCAATTAAATGTTGGAGAAAATAGAGATGTACCTTTTCTTTTTCCACCTTTCCAAGTTCCAAGATTCCTAAAACTGATCCATGGATTCCTGGTTAAGAGCCCCTCTTTTAAATTTATGATCCGGTTATGATAGACACCAAAGGTGCTTCTCTGCTCTAACTCTGGGATGTTGTGATCCTAGGCTCCAAAAGGAAAGCTCAGCTATTGCTGACTTCTAATCCCAGGCACTACCACCTCTTTTTAACTGCCTTTAACCAAGCAGAGTGTGAGGCAAGAGTAACCAGGCCCTGAGCCCATATTTTCCAGGAACAATAACAAAAACAATAATAACGATGACAAAAAGGTTTTCCTTTTTTTTTTTTTTTTCCTTTTCTTTTAAGCAACAGCAGCCAATATTTGGCAGACTGTAGGCACAGTCACCAGTGACAATATTTATACAGAGCAAACTCATCTCTGCAAAGATCCCCTTCTGCAAACAAAGGAGAAGATACAATTGAGTGACTTTAGATGGGGGAAGAATTTCTCAAGAAAACCTCAGCTTCTAGTACCAAAGGCATTGGCTCAATTAGATACTCATCCCCTGTACCTCTGCCTGAAGACTCAATACCATCAGTAAGAGTCACAGTCAGGAGGGCAGGACCAGCCTTAGATTAAGGACTCAGGCAAAAGACCATGTTCATTAAGCAACAGGGTCGGTTTTCCAGGGAATCTGTAGCTTTTCTCATTTCTGGTCATTACTGATCCTCCAAGAGCTATTGATTTAACAAAGCATCTCCTTCATTCCTTAGGTGCTAGTGCCTTCTCTGAACAAGTATACCTTCCTTTGTGCTTCAAGCCTCCCTAGGTGGGTTCTGGCAGGTCTTATGCTTGGTTAGCATAGCCTCCAGGACCTTGGGCTGCCATCATAGCATGATGACATACTGAGGACAACAGGACTTGGAAACTGTGATGATAACCAAAGGGGACAAAAGGAAAGTTTCAGTAGTTAGTTTTGTGAATGATTAAATTGCTTCTTAGAAAACAGTTGGATATTTAGGGAAGTACGTAAATGCAGCCCAAGGATTGCATAAGTGTATCTTTCTCCTTATAGAATCACAGAATCATGAATGTGGAAGGGATAGAATCACAGACTCACTAAGCTAGGGATTGGGGAAAGAGAAATCATAGAGATCCTCAAGGGATGACAATCTCAATACTATGGAGTCTATAATTCACCCACAGTGATGCAGTGATCTTCCTCTAACCCATATTCTAAAGTAGGTTCAGTTGGTGAGAGGGGGAGCGTAGGATAGCATAGTAAATGTTAGGGAGAGTTGAGGAACTTAGGATATATCTCTTGTGGGTGAAGTCCCCAGACTCTGCAGGATTGGAACTGGGAAGAATATGCAGTCTGTTAGCTTCCTACATTAATCAAGTGGTGTGATACCAAGCTATTCCCTTTAGATATTCTTAAAGTGTGAAAGGATTACAAATATATTGAGACCTTCCAAATTTTTAACTCCCTGTGGAAAAGTTCCACTGAGGGTTATGAGGTATTTTCAAACTTGGAAATTAGGAAGTCCATACCAGCACCCATTGCTATATGGATGGCATTCTGAGCCCTGGGAATTCCTCCTCTACTACAGCCTTTCTTTTTTGTTTTAACCTTTCCTGACTTACATTTTCTGCATAAGATTAATGTTGACCAGACCAAGCAGTGCAGATGGAAAGAGATAGTTCTAGATATTCACCTCTAGTTGGGCAAAAGATAGTCTGGGAGTATTGCTTGAGTCAACTGTAATAAGCAAAATATGATAGACTAGGTGGAAGGAGTGTTGATGGCTGAATCTTATCTGAATTAAATGACATTTATAAAGTAGTCAGGGCTTGGAGGGTTTCTTTGGTGACTCATTATGAAACCCTGGATTTGATTCATATTTACTTTTTATATTAATATTTAGTTAATATAAAAATTAACTCTTGACCTGACCCCTAAAACCAACCCAAATCTAAAGGAAGAGCCTGCAGACTAACATTTTATCTCCCCTGACATGACTCAGATGATAGAATCACAGAATCTCCAGGCTGATGGGGGACTTCTGGTTATTCAGTGTCATCTGTAATTAAAAAGAAAATATTTCAACAGCACTCTTGACAAGAGGTCACTGACCTTTTCTTGAAGACCAGCAGTAATCAGAAACTCACTGTCTCCAAAGACAATCTTTTCTACTCTGGAATAGATCTCATTTTTAAAAAGATTTTAAAAAAAATCCAAACTTCAAGAGATCAGAGCATCCTTGAATGTGTGTAGGTATATTTCTCCCAATCTGTGTAAATTAAAATATACCTTTACCTCCTCAGTATAAGATTCTAGTCCATATATTTTCCCAGAGAGCCTTTGTGTAGGTTGATTTCCACCTCCTGAAAGTCTTCCTCTTGGATGTTTACAACAGGTGTCCTTTGTTTTTTTATCCCTCTCTCTAGTTACCATGGCTTGCCACCTCCTTTTCAATTCCTACATATTGCTAAGAGTCCATACTTTTCTGCTTGGATAGGACAAAAGATATAAATGGAAACACATTAGAGCATGTTCATGTCTTATTTCCCCATCACACTTGGTCATTTACAACTCTAATCTTTGGGAATTCTGGTATATTTATCTTTGGATCCAGCTGTTCTCTACCATCTATGATATCTGCTCCTCCCTCTTCCCCCTGAACTCCACATACATTAAGGGCGAGGAAATGACGCCTTCATGTGAATAGTGAGAAGGGAAAAAAACCTCTAACTTGAATTTGTCACACATAATATACCATTCAGCCCAACGTTCTGCATTAAGCAAAGTCATCAGGCTCCTAGAACCAATTGGAGATAGAGCTAGGTATCACAGGGAATAGAGGACTTAGAATTGAGTCAGAAAGATAGGAGTGCAAATCGGACTTTTGGCACTTACTATTTGACCCTGGACAATTCCCCTCCCTCCTTGGGCACAGCCTTTTTTCTCTAGCCATATCTCAAAATACAATCTAAGAAATTTGACTGATTTTTTCTTTTTCCCTATTTGTGCCTTGTAATCCTTGATCTTGGAGCTTTTGGCCAGCATTGTTCTCTGAAATATCTCTTCAGTCACTATTTACCAAATGAATTCTTAGCCACTTCCTCCCAGAAGGTTGCCATGATCTCTTCATACCTCATGGAATCCACATGGCATGCTTTTTTTCTTCCTTTGAGAATTGCCTTTGAGGCAATTAATCTATAATGTCTTTTAAATTTATTTTTACTGCTTTGTTGTTGGTGGTCAATCATGGCTGGTTTTTCATGATCTCTTTTTGGGTTTTCTTGGCAAAGATACTGGAGCAGTTTGCAATGTTTTTCTCCAGCTCATTTTACTAGAAAACTAAGGTCAACAAGGTGAAATGACTTTCCCAGAGTATCTAAGACCAGATCTGAATTCAGAAGATGAGTTTTCCTGACTCCAGGCCTAATACTCTATCCACTACACCACCCAGCTCCTTATTTTTACTGATGTCTTATCCTAAATTCCATGATTCCATAAATTCCATAAAGACCATGTCTTTTACAAACTGTGATCTACCCCAGAACACTGCACAAGACTACATGGAGCAGGTACTTAATTAATACTGGTGAATGAATGAATTAATGAATGGGCAGTTAGAATGATAGATGGATGGATGAGTGGTTGGATAGATGCAGATACTAGAAAACTATGGAGACATGATCACAAATGCATTAAGAAGGGTTATTCTGACAGTATTTTGAAGGATTAATTGGCATGAACAGACAGTGGAAGTAAAAAGACCTCTAGACTCATCATCTTTATGATAGAAAAAAAAAAAAAACTTCTTAGAAATCATTTCTCTGTGCCTAGAACTCAGGATTTCCAGTGCTCTTGAGTATATAGCTGGTTTCTGAAATATTCATTTATTCAGAGACACTTTAATAAATGCTTTGTACAAATCTTTCTACTGATTCCGCAAAATAACCTGTTAGGTCATGAGTGTATGATATTCTCCATTTTACAGATGAAGAAACTGAGCTCTGAAACTGATGTTGATTTTCCCTATGTTACATACCTTGGAATTGCAGAAGAGAGCATCTCAATCTAGGATTTTGAAGTCAAACTTAAGGCTTCTGTTCATTGAGCCAAGATAATCTATGTGATTCTTTCATTCATTCTGGGTCACATGTTGATTAGCTACTGGGCTACAGGTGTAGCAGGACTTTATGTAGGCCCATCTACTGCACGTTGGCCACAATGGAGAACCCATCAATCTCTCCTTCTTGGAATCCCTCCATGATGAAGCCCAGCTGCTGGGGCTTCAGTCCGACCTGCTGTTCCTGGCAGAGCACATCACGGGGAGCTGCATTCAGCTGAACCCTATCCAAACTCAGGTTCCTGCTGCTGCTGCTGAGGGGGCTGGTACCTTGGAGAGCTTCCAGGAACTGCTCTAGAGAGGGAGTCAACTTGCAATTTATAACTGAGGACTGATGAACAACTCGTGGACTGCTCAGACCTTACAAGCAGGGTCCTTCTAGTCTGATGGGGGCAGTTAACATGGTATGGTTAGGCCTTGGGAGCAGATGACCTGGAGCCTTGGTACAATGAGAAAGGCACTGACTTTGGGTGCATAATATTTAGGTGCAAATCCTGCCCCCAAGCCTGTGCGATATTAGGGAAGTCACTTAATCTACTTGGGTTTGAGGTTGCTCATTGGTAAAATGAGGCAGTTGATCTATGCTGTGTATGAGATCTCTTCTAGCTCCAGATACATGATTCTTTGTATTTCTAGCAGCATAACTCTGGGCCATAAAGACTGTAAACTAATAAAGGTTAGACTGAATGATCCCCAAGCACTAATAGTTTGAGTCTATGACTATTGAGTCACTGCCCTTGGTAAGTATCTCTCTGACTCTTATTTCCTTATTTGTAAAATGGAGATAATGACATATATACTCTCTATCTTGTGAGAAAAGAAACAAATGTAGACTTTTTATCATGTATTTTTCTATTTCTTTGCCAAGCTGTGATTTCATTGGCATAGAGGATTCATACTTGCTCTGTTTCTCAGTTTTAGATGGTAAGCCAAGGTCTCTCAGCAGGTAAATGACTCACCCAGAGTCACACAGCCAATGTGTATCTGATATAAGACTTTAATGGTCCAAAATCAAGTCTACATGTACCTCTCTATGCCCATTGCCATCTTGATTCTGACTTTGGAAGAGTTCTGAGAGTTCCCGAATGGAGTAACCAGGACTTGGTCTCAGATTTCCTTCCTCCTAGAATCAGAGCTCTCTATAAATTTGAATCAGAAAAGACCTCATTGACCCTCCTCTGTTGTAGCCAATACTGAATAGAACCTCCTTTACCACATCTCTAATAAGTGGTTAAACAGAGTTTACTATTTGGAATCAGGAAGACCTGAGTTCAAATCCTTCTTCAGATCTTTTTAGCTGTGTGATCATGGGTGAATTCTTAACTACTCTTTACCTTTGTTTTCTCATTTATAAAATGGGGGAGTTGAACTCAATGGCCTTCAAGGTCCCTTGGAGCTATAAAACAACGATCTTATCATAAAGGAAGAAACTCTTGAAATAATGATATTCTGTTACTTCCATTGGGGGTTCATTGGTCCAAATAGCCATCCACATAGTTTAATGAGTGAAGAACCAACCTCATTAAGATACATGGATGATTAAACCATTAGAAATATATAAAATGAACAGGCAGTGAAAAATGCCAGCCAATTGTGTCACTTAATTTGTATGTAGGATTTGTAATGCCAACTGTGATTATTCTAAAATAGAGCAAGCTCCAAAGGAATGAAAGATATTCATCATCCAGCCAGAAATGTCAGGATATAGCCCAGCTCTGATCATTACTGATGTTCTTTGGTTATTCGGGAATGGAGGAGGAGGGGCTTCAGCCTGTATGGCAAAAATTCCAAGGCTTAAATATCTTGGAACTAGTTAGATTAATTGGCTGCTGTTGTCCATGCTCAAAGAAGACCAAATGATATCTCTTTGTTGGATAAAGGTACAATGAGTCTGACTAGCTGACTCAGGCTCTACTATAAGTCAGACATAAATAATTTACATGAACATTTGGATTGGAGATGTCTCTAAATACATGAATCTCTCATTTCTTTTCACTTTTTATCATTCTGATTTGCTCACAGAGGACATCACTTTCTTTGATGCTGGTACGCCATGTTGGGTGGTCCTATGTGTGACAATATCTTCCATGTCTCACAATCAATTGCAAAGTTCTTCAGAGAGACCTTGATAATGTCCTTGCATCTTTTCATCTGACCTAATGTGGAAGGTGGTGCTCATAATGATAATGAAGCACCCCTTGGACCCATGGAGCAACATGGGACAGAGCATTGGAAGATTCAGAGGATCTGGGTTTTGATTCTATTTCTTCTTCCCATTATCTGAGTGATTTTGGACAAGTCACTTATCTCAGAGATGTTCAGCTTCTTATTCTGTAAAAAGAAAAGCCTGGTCTTGATAATGTTTAAGGGCTCTTTTAGGTGGGCTGAGAGTTCCAGATGGGCATCCTCACTCTCACTGGATTATTTCAACATCCCAAATTTTGGAAAGGCAGACATCATAGAATTAGACTTCTTTTACAGTAGAGAAACCTAAGATATCTTCCCTCTGTTGATCATTTCCAATTTATGATGTCCAAATCTTGTGCATCATCTCCCCCATTAGATTGTCAGTTCTTTGAGATCAAGAATTGTCTTTTTCCTTTCTTTGGACACCCAGTGCTTAGCACAATGATTAATAAATTCCTATTGACTGATTTGCTGTGGTTGAGAGAAGTACATTGTCCTATCAAAGATTACATAGTTAATATTAGAAGAGCTGAAATATTACCTTTCTTTGTCAAAATACTTTGCCTATGCTATGTTTTATGATTTGGTTACCTGATGAGCCGTATTCCCCAATTATGACTACAAGCATCAGGGATCTTTGACTCAGTGACAGCCAAGAGTGTTACTAAAGACACACATGTGCACAAACACACATACATCCCTCTATGAGATTTAAAAAATTTTTTTAATAAATCAAAGCAAGAATATTCCCGGACAATATATTACTGAGTGAATTTAGCTGAGCAGGCCTAGACAATCCTATGTAAAAGAACTTTTGGGAATGCAGATATTTTCTTTCACTTCCCCTCTCTAAATATCCAGATAAATTTGTGTTTTCACACAGAGTGTAGGATGGAACTCATAGGAGACAGCAAGCCAAGGAGCCCTAGATTCCAGGGGTAGCAGAGAGATTTGCTTATTCAAAGAAAAGAAAATGGAAAGAGAGGAGTGGATACTGGTCCTCCCTTAACCCACCATATTCCAGGCCACGAGAGGACACCAAGAAAACAAGGCAGAATCCTGGGACACCCACTGGAGTCTACCCCCTAAGAAGCATTCCCTTCCTCTTCTCTAGACACAGACTTTCCATAGCTTCACTCTCCCCACTCTGAAAACAATGATTAAACCCACTCTTTCCTTCCTTATAAGACTGGATTATCATTTATCCTATGTCTCTGGTCACCATTTCCTCTGATTTCCATGTCCAAATCATCAATCCCTGGCCCCTGTTTTCCTCTGGTGTTGCTTTTCTCTATTAGAATATAATCTCCTTGAGGGCAGGGATTTTTATGATCAGTGCTTAATAATTTCTGGCATGTAATAAATACTTATTTTTTGTTTGTTTTTCAGGAATCTCTTGAACATTTTTCATTAGGAGTTATCCGGTCTCTACCGTAAGAACCTATCTAATAGGGAACTCACCATCTACCAAAGCAAAAAATTCCACTTCAAAGAAGCACTGGTTGTTGAAGTTTTTCCTTACATGTGCCTCTCTGCAGATTGTTCCCATTGTTTCTAGTTACTGTGTTCTCTGGCACCAAACAGACCATGAGTAATCTCTGGTCTTCTAGCAACACTCCAGTTCTTCCTCCTCCACATCCTCTTTTCTTCATCTAAGTGTTCCACAATTCCTTCAGCCAGGCCCTGGATACCCTCCCCCACTTCCCTACCCTGGAAGACCTCTTTAGAATCTGCTTTAACCCCCTCACTTTACAGAAAGGAGATAGGATTTTGCAGAAGGTCAGACCAGGCAGGCCCAGGACATCCATTTCTCTATTTCTATTTGAGGCAGTCCCAATCATCCAGGCTTCCAGGTCCATAACCTTGAGCTAGCTCTATCATCACCATCACTTCTTGCCAATCAGTACCTATGTCCTCCTGATGAGTTTGCACACATGTGGGATTTATGTATATCCGCATATACATAAAAAATGTGTAAAACTGAAATGAAGTTGCAGTTTTGGTAGTCTTAGTCTTAGATGTTAAATCCTTATTTGGCTCTGACTCCTGTTCTAAGACCCCTCCATCTCTGATATTCCCTATTCTGAGCCCCCTCTTACCTCTGAAGTTTTCTCCTATTAGTCCGGGGAATAAAGATTCTTCCATTCTTGGTACTGTTAGCCCCAATAATCCTAGCACAATGCCTGGTTCACAATAAGCGCTCAATAAATACTTGTTTAGTAATTGACTGAATCTAGCACAAGACTGGGTACATAGCAGGTACTTAACAACTCTTTGTGGAATTGAATTGTTGAGCTAATATTCCTCCTGACTGTCCCCTGTACAGGACTGAGAATAGCCCAGAAATAAAATGGCACAATGTTTTTTTTGAGAAATAATCTCTCTGGGTTTCAATATTTCAAAAATCTCATATTCATAATCGTCCAAAACTGATATTTTATTATTGGCATTTTATGGAAATAAGCATCAGAAAAGAAAGAATTTCTTTGGTCCAGCAGTTGGGAGTGTGACCCTCAGACTTCCAGCAGCAGGCCATCTATTCTTCCTGGTATTCTAAGCTAAATTATTCTTGGTCGACAGGCCCTTGCATCTCATGGCCACTTTGGACCTGGAAAGATAAGTTTTTTCCAATTTCTGGAAAGAAGAGCAAGTAACTCTGATACGATTGAAGACTCCTTTATCTGAAGAATATAAGAAAACTGGACTTCACAAAATCTGTATACACCTTAGACTTTCTGGCCTGCATTTCCAGCTGCTTCCTGGCATTTCTACTTCCATGTCCCATTGGCCTTTCAAACTCTACACATCCCAAATGTCACTTATCCCGAGTCCTTCATCTCTCATACATGAGTAACATTATCCTGTCCAGAACCCAGCATCATATCCTCACGGCTGCCCTTGAATTTTCCCTCTCCCCTAGTCACGATAGTCAATTGGTTGCCAACAGTTGAAGAAACATCAGCTCTGGAGTCAACAAGCATTTGTTAAGCTCCCACTGTGTGGACTGTGCTAAACACTAGAGTAAGAAATGCAAAGGCATTGCCTGCTCTTAAGGAGCTCCCACTCTAAATGGTAAGACAAGGTGGGAGTAAGTTGGTACGTGTTGACTACTTTCAGAATAAGTAGAAAGTCGTGTGAAAAGAGAAGGAATTAGGAGACTGGAAAAGATGGCAAAAGTCTCTGCAGAAAGGAGGGCTTGCACTGAATCATGAAAGAATCCAGGGGAACCAAGAGATGGAAGAGAAGGGGTATTCAGGACCATTAGACAGTCAGGACAAAGGCAGTAATGATAGATACGGAGTTAGGAAGAACTGCATTTAGATCTCTGATACCTACTAGATGTTCAATGTTAGGCAAGTCCCTTGATCAATCGGTGTTTCAGTTTCCTCAACTATAAAAGAAGGAAATTAGAACAGAAATCTTCAACTATAAAAGAAGGAAATTGGACCAGTAATTGGACCTAGTTTTATATCTTTGTTCTTATGACTCTATCTTCATGACACCTCGTGGTTCTCTCTACTCCTTTCTACTTTTCTTGTCACCATTCAATCCCTCACACCTTCTAATACAGACCACTGCAATTCCCTTAATTGCTTTTATTGTTGCTAGACATGTCATGATCTTCATGCCTTCAAGCTTTCTATATGGCCCTTCTTCACATCAGTCTTCCTTCACTTTTTTTTTTTTTTTTTATTCAATTGCCCTCTCCAATCCAAATGGTCAATTAAATCTGCACAGGTCTTTTGTGATCAGGCTAATTGTAAGAACTCTTCCAAACCCCAACATTATTGTGGATATATTGTGTGTTTATTTACTCATGAACATGTTGATATATCCTCAGTGGAATGAATACTCCTTGATGAAAGACCCATTTTCTTATTTTATTTTGTTTCTGTATGACCGGTACGGAACATTGAGGTTTGCATGGAAAAACATTTAATAAATGGTTGATAAATTAAATTGGATTGAATTATTTCTTTGGAAAAGTCACAATCTGTGAGACCAATCATTTTCTTGTCTACAAAATGTGGGTTTTGGATTGAATGATCTTAAAGAAACTTCTTAGATCTGTATTTAATATCCTGGAGTCCCTCCAGTTGAGATATGCTATATTTTATGTTTTAAGTTCCTAATAAATTGACTTTTCTCTGTTCCAGATTCTGACATTCCTTCAAGGTCTTACTCCTTGTGTTCTGTGTTACAAGGTCACTCTCCTCACTCAGCTTTCATATACAGAGTCGAAGATTCCCTGCCAGCTGAATGAGCTTCCGTTCATCTCTACAGTTCTGAATTCTATCAGCTAAACTCCCTCCTAACTTTGTCATTCTCTGGTCTCTATTGGTTCTGATATGATAAGTTCTGTGTTCTAAACGCCCCCTGATGACTCCATAGTCTGAAGCACACCCGCCTCTGCCCCCAGCTCTGTCATTCTAAGAAACCTTGGTTCATTGCCCATGTCTTCCTTTTTCAGATCAGGACTTTCTCACTGACAATGTGGGAACTGCCATCGCCTTATCCTTGGTACTGACGGTTCTTGTGACCACTAGCACCCTTCCTTCTCAGAGACCTGTGTAGGCCCCACAGACAAGCTGTCACTGCCCCTTGTTGATTCCTGTACACCCTATTAGGCCCTCCCTGCATCTGGATACAAGAGCCATTGACTGTGCTGAGACCTGAGAGACAGAAGAAGATCTGGGGGAGAGGAAGGAGAGTAGGTTAGAGTCAAATGATTATGGAAGGCCTGAATGTCAATCTGAGAAGTTTATGTTTGATTCCAGGATCAATAGAAAAATTGTTAAACAAGGGAGTGCCTTGAAATCTTGGTTTATGGAATATGATTTTTGTCAATAATAGATTGGAGAATAGAGAATCTAGAGGCAAAAAGGATGATTAGGAAGCCATCAAAATAGAACAGGTGATGTGTGGAGGGGTAAGGGCCTGACAAGGGTGGAGCAGAAGATGGATGTTGGAGATACAGACATAGAAAAGATGGGGAAGATTGGGGCAGAAGCAGGAAAAACCACCAAGGTTTGAAGCCAGAAAGGAAGGCAGAGGAAGAGACCTCAGAAACCATCTAGTCCAACACTTTCACTTCATGGATGAGGAAATTGAAGTCCAGATTGGTTAAGTAGCTTGCCCAAGTTTGCCAAAGTTAGTAGATGGCAGATCCACTATGTGAACCCAGATTCTCCTGCCTCCAAACCCAGCAATCTTTGCACTGCGCCAAGCTGCCTCTCTGATTAGGGAGGTCGGCCAGAGGATTCCGGTACTATCAAGTTAGACAGGAAAACAAAAAGGAGGAACCTGTATTCTCCACACAACTGAGTCCCTAGTGAGGCACCTTGCATATTAGCAAAGCCTTTCCTATCATTTCCATTTAGTTGCCATAATTTAAATCAATATAGTTAAGAGCCTAAGCTGAGAGCACTCAGCTGGCAGCTCACCACGAAACTTGTCACCCCAAACCCCTGTCTGGAGAATACTTTCCTGCCAAGGCTGTCCCCTCCAAAAGCTTAGCACTTTGAAGGGGTTTAAGTGGTAAAGCAGATTTACTGATCATTGCTTGCTCTCTGGAAAGTTAAAACAATGTCCTTCAATAGGAGCCCAAAATTCTGCATCAGGGTTGATGGGCTGCAGCCCAGCAGTAATTAAAGTTGTGGGTAATGGGGTCAAAGTCTCTTTATTAACTGGGTAAAAATAACTGTTCCAGCACTTTGCTTGTGGGGATGGCTGATTTTAATCCTTCAGATCTAAGGATCAAAGACCAAGGGTGGTTTATGGGTAAACTGTCAAGCACTTAAGTGCATATTAATTTTTCTCATATTCTGACCACCAGTAATACTTATATGGAAATGAGTGCATGTCCAGAGCATGGAAGGGAATTAGTTTTTCTCCTACCTTTTTTTAGATCCTAGGAAAGATAAGGTTTTTGGAGGCTAAGAAGGAATATAGCACTTGGCTGCTTTCCATTTACTCGAGCCTACCTTAGCAGCAAAGCTAATGCTAGGAAAAGGCCATGATGACCCCAATAGAAATGCAGAATCTCATGGCTGGAAGTAGCTTCAGAAGCCATTTGGACAACCATGTGCAAGAACTGGAAATATCTACCCTCCCTGGAAATCAGTTTCTTCACCTGTAAAATAAAGGATAGATTGGTCATCCTTAGAATGGATAATCTCAAAGGTTCTTTCCAGGTCTATATTTAGGATTCTTGTGTCAGTGTTGAAAATGTGGGTAATGGAAAGCTGAAAGTCAGAGAAAGTCAGAAGTCTAATCCCATCTAGGACATGAAATCCAAGTGACAACCTCAGGGGAAGTTACTTGGTCTCCTTTTTCTTCACTATAAAATTGGAGGTTTCCACAGGGTCTAACATTCTTTTTTTTTTTCTTTTTGTTTGTGTGAGGGAATTGGGGTTAAGTGACTTGACCAGGGTCACACAGGTAGGAAGTATTAAATATCTAGCTAGGAACACCAATTAGCTGCCCCAAGATCTAACATTTTTTGTTTTTTAATATTTAAAATATACTTTTATTTACATTGTGTTTTTAACAATATACAATAAAGTTGGACAATAAAACATTAGGAAGAGATGTCATCAACATGGAGGAAGCCATGGGGACCTATGTCAGCATCCAAAATGAAAAAAGTCAGTATAAGAACCAGAAGGATGCTGAAAGTCTCAGCTTCTAACTACAGCTACAATTTCTGAAAATTAGGTCTAAAATATCATCTGCATTAGATAAATCACTATAACCTCTCTTTCCTAACAGGTGGTTGGGGAACAAATTTGAAAGTATCTAGAGTTTGAAAATCAATAAAGCTTGACTCAATAAAGATCTGTAATTGATGGAATATCTTCATAAGCATACTGCAGGTCCAACATTCTTAATGTAGGGTCAAGTTTGGGGGACTTAGAGGCTAGTTCTGAATTGGTCAAAATAACGAGAGTTGGAAGTTAGTGATGTGAATCGGCCTCAGTGTAGTATTCTAGGATTCTTGCTGAGCCTTGGGATGATAAGATCATACTCCTATGCTCTTCCATTAGCGTATAAAAGATTGGGAGCTATCATTCCAACAGAGCTCCCACAATTTATTTTGAGCTCTGGGCTCACTATCTAGAACATGGGTAATTTACCATTATTGTATATGTATGTCATGGTCCCCTCTGGAGTTCTGTTGAGAACTATGGAGCTTGTCTCAAAAGCATATTTTTAAATGCTCAAAAAATACATAGACAAAGAAAATAAAAGGCTAATGAAAATACAGGTGCATGTATACATACACACACACACACACATATTTATACAAATTCACCCACACCTTTCCATAAACATTGAGTTAAAGGACCCTGCTTTCCCAGGTTGACACATCAGCATTTTCGCCTTTTAATTACCTAAAATAGAGGTTCAAACTCCCATTACAGCATCCCAGTTATTTCCACTGTGTTTAATTTGACAATGAGACTAAGAGCATAAGTTGCTCCTGAATTTAGAGCATAAAGACTTGCAGTGTCATCATTGGCTGATTCCTTGGCACATATGAAATGGAAGAGCTTGGGTATTTTTTTACTTCCCAGGAAGACACGTAGGCAAATTAGGATGTCTCTGCCTTCTCTTCAGCAGCACTGGGGAAGTGTTCCCTAAAGATAAACTTGAAAATGCCCTCTTTCTCTCTAATCCCTAGAAGGAAGATAAAGAGACTGTGATTACAAGAGCCATTCAGAAAATGGTGCTGGTTTGTAAAATATACCTATAATACAGGTGACTTATTTCCCATTTGGATAGGTACTGGTAGATACCAGTGAATTATGGCTCATGTACGAAGGGTGCTTAGAGTTTCCTAATGGGGTCCAATTTCTTAAGCCTTACTCTGATGAGAATCAATTATCATGAAACCAACTCAACTTATCAAAATGTTTCTGTAAAGAACAGAAAGAAAATACAGCTAATAATAACAACTTATACATACACGTGCCGAGAGCCCAATGCTGGATGATGTTGAAATTTTTCAACTCAGGGAGGAGAAACTGACTCAGTGGGAAGAGGATATTTCCTATTTTCTGCAGGATATTTTTTGTTTAATCCATGATACCAAGTGCCCTCCACTTTTGGGACTGGATCGGAAATATTGGGCAGGAAAAGCAGTGACTCATTAGAAGAGAACATAGCCACGATTTGCTATTCCTTGCATGATTTAAGACAATATCGCAATGACAGCAGAGCCTCAGACCAGTGGTAACATTTGTTAGGAGAAGAGGTTATGTAGGATGAGTGTAAAGGCAGAAGATTAAGGTCAAGGGGCTATCTCTTTGAGATACTGGCCATGTGTCCTGGGCATCACACATTGAGAATCAGTTCTTCAGGATTGCTGAGTCAGTCCCTCTAATTTTACAAATGAGTAAACTGAGGCAGAGTGGGGTGAGATATTTGTCAAAATCCCCGAAGCTCTGAGGCAACAATGCTGGGATCAAACAATCTTCTAATATCAACTGCGACATTCTTTGCACTGAGCCAAACCATTACTTTGATGATATTCTGAGCTACTGAAAAATAGTGCCCTTTAAAAGGTCATTTTTATTAAAATTACATATTAATTTAATGGAGAATGTTAAGCTTGCTGGTATCAGGAAAAGAAGCTGCCTTATTATTCCTTGAAAAGACTTTGGTCGCCGCGGCAAAAAGACCATTTGCAAATCTCATTCTGGGATCCTGGCTTTTCTGCTGACTCACTGTGTGACCTTAGACCAGTAACCTAACCTCTCTGTGCATGAGCTTCTTCAATTGCAAAAAGTAGATTCACATCTGCCCTTCTCTATCCCACAGGGACATTAGCAGAACAAATGAGATAATCTATATGGAAGTACTTTGAGCTCCAGAAAAGAAAGGTATTACATAGGGCCAAGTTAATATGCTTATTATTGGACTAGAAATTTCCTCCTACCTTCAGATAATAACTATAATTTGTCTTTACAGTATATTAAAATGACTTGCTTTCACCTCAAAATCTTAAAGTAGGAAAGAGCCTTACCATAGCCTGATTTATGACTAGACTTGAAATTAAAGTGGGCCTTAGTAAACTCCTTCAAATCCCACCAAACTATCAATTAATAGATCTGTCATGGACGAAAGACAAAATAAAGAGAAATGTCTAAAGAGGGGAAGAACATTTAGCAAATTCATCTATCAGGTTCTCGGTTCACTGTTTATACCTTGTTGTGAAGGATAATAATTTGTTTGCTTAAAGAAGACCCAATACATCATTAAAATATGCATGACAATAAAATTCTGGTGGATATTGGACCCCTCGGAAAAAAGAAAGATGGCGAGTTTAATATGGTGATAAAAATTGAGCACAAAAACTGACCCTAAGGAATTTAAAGAAAGTAAGAGACCCTATCTCCAATGAACAAAACTAGCAGTAATGTCTATTAGAGGCAAGGAGACAATTTAAGCTACCAGAGTTTCATATCTATAAAAGCTGGCCAAAAGGCAGCCTTGGAAGGTGGGGACTTCTATCTCAAGGGAGGTCCTTGAATAAATGCAGAATAACAACGTGTCTAGCAGATTAGAGTAAGGGTGATCATAGAGACTTCCTTGGATATTTCTTGGATTAGGTGGACGATTCCTTACAACTCAGAAATTCTGTGAGTCTTTTGATTCTAGGAACAAAGGAGGTAAGTTTAAAAGAAAAGCATAAATGAGATTCTAACATTACAAGTTGCTAATCATTTTTGCTGCTGAAGACATTAGCTCCATCTTCAGCTCTGCCTGGAAGAGATAAATAGGGAATTAAGTGTTCAAGAGAGAGAACTTTCGTTCTCTGGAAATTTAGCAAGTGTCTTTTTATATATATTATTTGTGTCGAATACTATAGTCTACCTGATTGTGGAGTATTCAGAATTGGATGAGACCTAGTCCCTGCTCTCAGGGAGTTTACAGTCTAGTGGCAGAGATAAGTATAGAAATATCTAAAATGTAAATCAGAGTAAGACAAATATAATATGCAATATACACACAAAAATATTCATGACCATATCCCTGACAAGTAACCAATTTAGACTGCTTAAATTCCTCTAAATGTTGGGGAATTGTTTTTCCTTTAAAAAGTTCCTGAGAGTTAAAAGGGTCTTCATTTTAGAGGTTAAAGGATAATGGATCCCCCTCTCCCTCTTCTTTCTCTCCCTCTTCCTCTCTTCCTGTCCCCCTCCCTCTCCCTCTCCCTCTTTCCCTTTACCTCTTCATCTTCCTTTCTCTCCCACTCTCTTTTTCCTTTTACCATCTTCCTCTCTCTGTGTGTCTTCCCCTCTCCCTCTTTTTTTCTCCCTCTCCCTCTCCTTCCTCCTTCTCTTTTCTCTGTCTCTCTCTGACAAAATTTTTCTTTTTTCAAAATTTATTTTTAACTTTTTAAAACAATTTTTTTGTTTGAATTTTCTCCCTTCCTCCTTCCCTCACTCATTCAGAAGACAAGCAATGTGGCATAAATTATACATGTCAAATCATGTAAAACATATTGTCATATTATTCAAATTGCAAAAAAAAAGGCAAGAAAATAAAGTGAAAAAATTTCAATCTGTACTCAGAGCTCATCACTTTTCTCTCTGGAGATCGAGAGCATTATTGAACTTTTGGAATTATCTCAGATTATTATCATATTCAATGTACCTAAGTCTTTCACAGTTGGTCATCATTATAATACTGTTGCTACAGTGTACTTGTGTTCTAGTTCTCCTCATTTCATTTTGCGTGTGTCCATACAAGTCTTCCCATGTTTTTTTTTTTTTCTGAAACATTCTATCCATCATTTCTTAATGCACAATATCTCTTCATAAGCATATATCAAAACTTGTTGATGGGTATCCCTTCCAATTCTTTGTCACCACAAAAAAAAGAGCTGCTACAGATATTTTGGTAATATAGATCCTTTTCTTTTGTCTTTAATTTTCAGAGGATGAAGATCTAGGGCTGGTGTTGTTAGCTCAAATGGTATGCGGTTTTATAACTGTTTAAGCATAGCTCCAAATTGTTCTATAGAATAGTTGACAGCTCCACCACGAATGTAGAAGTGTCCCATTTTTTTCCCTACATCCTCTCTAGAATGTGTCATTTTCCTTTTCTCTCTTCTTAGTCTGATCAGTGTAAGTTGGTACTCCAAAGTGGTTTTAATTTGTATTTCTCTCATCACTATTGATTTAGAGCATTTTTTCACATAGTTTTTAATAGCTTTGATTTTTTCTTCTGAAAACTACCTTTTTATATTATTTGATCATATATCAATCAGGCAATAGCTCTTATTTTTTATAAATTTGACTCATTTCCCTATGTATCTAAGAAATGAGTAACCTCTTCTCTATCTACCATGTAAGGCCTTTTATATGTTTTATTTAGAGATAAATCTAGCAAGAGCCCTAAATGCTACTCTCTTCATATTTGAACAAAAAAGCCCAACCTGTCCTGATAAAGAAGAGATAGGAAGGTAACTTTGAATTGCATTCTCACTAGCTTCATTGGAGATTGATCCTTCTGAGTAGGGTCTTTCCTACCTAATTCCTTCAATCAAGTCAGCCTTTAAAGAAATACAAATCAGATCTTACCCAAGAACGTTGCTACTCCAAGACACACAGGAGAAAGTATCTACTCTGAGGAATTTGCTCTCTTGTCCCCACCAGCCAGCTACTCATTTTTCTAAGCTGTAGCCCCTATTGATTTCCTGTAAATTTGCCCCTCTCTGTAACTGCCACCTCTTGCTCCTAGTCTCATTATTGTTCAACTGCTCATGGGTTTAGGGAGATAAAGAGGACACCATCTCCAATTGCATAAAAGTCATGGTCAGAAATAAAGGATGAGCCTTGGTTGCCAGCACGACCTGATTAGAAGAGATGGAGAATGAGAATGTTAACTGAACTGTTGCATGGCCCCAGGGATCATTAATGTAAGGGCTTCAACTCTCTCGATGACATGCTCAGCCCCCATCACATTATGAATGTTGGACCCAAATGCTTGGGCTTTCATAAGAATAGAGAGTCCCTTCTCACACTGGCTAACTAAACAGCTTTGTCAGCTGAAAGAAGAGTGATGTAAGAAAAAATAAGATGAATCCAGTGGTGATGGATTTCACATGGCACTCTTTGGTCAGAATTGAGTCAAAATCATTATATATATATATATATATATATATATATATATATATATATATATATGCATATATAGAAAATGATTAGTCATGGACATAGAATCTTAGAGAGAAAAATGACTTTAAAACTGAAAAGATATTACGACAGTTCTGGCAAGACTTAGTAATCAAAATATCAGGGTTTGAGGGTCCCAGAGAACATAAAAGAATGACAGCAAGGATTTGGGTAAAAATCAATTTTAAAAAAATAAAAGAATTAAATTTTCATTAGAACAGACTATAGACTTCTTGGCCAGAGAGAGCTAAGAGATACCAAGTTTGGCACAGAGGCATGTTACAATAGAGTTGAGCTGTCTCAATTATACAAATATCTGCTCTGCTCTCTCTGAATATTCTCAGTGGAAATGTTCTTTGTCTTCTCTCTCTCTCTCTATCTCTCTCTCTCTCTCTCTCTATCTCTCTCTCTCTCTCTCTCTCTCTCTCTGTTTCTGTGAGTTTTTCTCTATCTCTTTCTCTCTTTCTCTGTCTTTGTCTTTTCCTCTCTGTCCCTTCCGTCTTTGCCTTTCTGTGTCTCTGTCTCTCCTTCTTCTCTTTTCCCTCTTTTTCTCTCCTCTGCCTTCTCTTCCTGCTGTTCCTCCTCCTCTTCCTCTACCACCTCCTCCTTCTTGTCTCTTGTTTGAATTTGTCCATCTATGTCTCTCTGCATTTCTCATTTGCTCTGCCTGTTTCTGTCTCATTTTCTCTGCTTCTGTCTGTCCCTTTCTCTTTATCCCTCTATTTCTGAATTTTTTTTCCTAAATCAGAACAGCTAATATCTCTTGCCTTGTATTAGTGACAAGACAATCTTTCAAAAGAAGAGAAAAACAAAAAGTAAGAGTCTTAGTCTCAATTATCTTGCCCCAGAAAACAAAGAACTGATTGCTTTGGTGGAAATGATAGGAAGCTCATTGGGGATTTCAGCACTCTCTCCCCAAGTTTATGATAGAGGAGAGGAAAGAATACATTCCAGATTTGGGGAAAAGAGATTTCAAAGAGTAGATAGAATCTTGAAATATTTGATAAAATATAAGATTCTGTAGGCAAAGTCAGATTTTAAGGGAAGCTCTAAGGAAAGAAAATCTGAAGAAACCAATGGGAATGCCCAAAGGACTCATCAACTACATTAGTCTAAAATGATTTTTTAAAGATTTTTGAAGACTCAGAAAACGGAAACATGGTAGAGAAATGGAAGAGGAATTAAAAACCATTAAATGGTTCTATCCACTACTGTTCTTCTCACTATTGTATTGAATTCTTTTTTTTTTTTTTCACAGTGTTTGTCTCTGATCTCCAAGAAAAATTATGCCCAAGGTGAGAGAGATAACAGTATGTCAAGGGTGAGTTTGAATCCACTTGACTTCTGGACCAGTGTATTACACTATGGGATTTGGAGTTGAGTTTGAACAAATTACTTAAGCTCATTTTGTTTCAGTTTTTTTTTTCTTCTTTTTAATAAAAGTAGCTACATAAAAGTAGCTATGTGGTACCTTAAGGCTTTTTTTTTTCATCTTTTTTTAAACAAATATTACCTCATTTGATCTTCTTGATTTATTAACTCCATTTTACAGATTAGGAAACGGAGACAGAAAAGTTAAGTAATATGTCCAGTGTTACACAGCTGGTAAGTATTTGAGGACATATTTATATTCTGGTATTCCTGAGGTTTAAAATTCTATCCACTTCAGCTAGCTGCTTCTCAAAGTCTTTGCTTTCTTTTTGGAGAAAACATAGATTCAGTTGCACTTTTAAGAATCACAATTTTGTTGGCCTTCCTATTTTTGGGAAAGTATGGCACAATGATCTTTAATTTGGAAAATCCACACTTTACTTTAAAAAAAATGTATTCCCATTGTTTGCTGCCTTTCTAGCACTTCTTTCAGGTTCTTTGTGGAGGTGAAGGCACCTGATGCCAGCTTCTTCATTAAGTTAGTTCTTATTAAATTCCAAATCATTTCATTCCACATTAGGGTATTGCTGACTGTCCTAAGTTCTTCCTCATACTGAATTTCCAAAGCCTTCCTCAACATAACAAAAATGGAAAGGACTGCCACTCATACTTAAAAGAGGAATCCCATCTCCAACCCAGAACCAAAGGATTCAAGGACTTTATACAAGAAGGCAGAGAATGTGAGAGCTCAAAAAATATCAAAGCTGGGGAGAGCATTAGAGCAAAGAACGTCAGAGATGGAAGGAACAAGGAGTTGGTCTAGTCCAGTTCCTATATTTAGGAATGAAAACCCACAGGAAGTAAATGGAATTACTGGGACTGGAATCCAGTTCTTGTGGCTCAAAGTAAGTGCTTCCACACAATCTTTCTGAAGAGTGGCCATACAGTCTCCTGCAGATGGGGCTCTCACTACTATCTCAAGCCAATTCCATTCAATTCAAATCACTGCACGGAAGCTTATAGTGAAGAGACATGGTCAGTGCTGGAAGGGAAAATACATTCAGATGAGATGTGATCCCAGTTTTCAAAGGACTTACAGTCATGAACAAAAAGAAACAGTCTCTACCCTTAAGAAGTTTCATTTTCATAGAAAAAAACAAGAAGACAAAATAATGGACTATATGCCAGAGCCAGGGAAAGTGCAAAGACTAAGAGAGACAATAGGAGAACAGGTTAGAAGTTCAGGAACTCACTAGTCTGAGGATAGTGCAAGGTCAGAAGCATCCCTGAGCTGAGCAGGCAGTTGGGAAGGAGGTTAATAGTGCATGTGAAGAATGGACCCAAAGTGGGTGCTTATTGAATTGAAGTAAAACCAAATGATGGGTGTGAAGAGGTGCTGATGATGATAAAATGCCACAGTCCAAAGTCGCCGGAGTTACCTCCACATGCATGCCCAAGGCAGGATGCCAGCCCTGTTGCAGACATAAATAACAAAGTTGAATGGCATTTTTAGTACTGGTAGATTTTGAAGAGTTCTCAGAAGGTTTTTTCTGTTGTTGGGCATCCTCTCCCACATATGGCCCCGGGCACTGACTAAGTGCTTCTCCAGCTTTTGTGCCCAGGACATTTGACAGGCTGAAAAATGATGCCTGAATACTTCTGTCTTCTGGGTCAGAGGCTGGGGAGTCTCCAGCCAGCTCGGAATTGGTTGGCTGGCAGCCACAGATGAGGGCTTCTCTCCCTCCCTCCTTATTTGGCAGCAGGTGTTGCAGTCTTAAGGGACAGTTCTGTGTTCTTGCCTACTGTGGAGGGAGGCAAATGGGACCAAAATTCATGTGGGCCATGTTTTTGGAAGGAACAGAGGAAAGAGAAGACAGTTTCTTCATCATCTCATCTCGACTTTACTTAGAACATGAAATGAAAAAAAAAAAAAATAAGAGGTACCTTAGAGCCAAGACTATAGGAGCAGGAAGGATCATTGGGGGAAAGAAAATCAGAACTGGAAGGGATCTTAAGCAATGGAAAAGAGACCATAAAGTCATCTAATCATCAGATCGGGATTCTGAAGCTGGAAGAGACTTGAAAGGCTATCTTGATTTTGTCACATTTCCTTCCTGCCACAACTGATCTCTTTTTGATCGGGCTGGGAGATCTAGTGCTCTCTTCGTTTTTTCCACTTGGCTCTTCCAGCTAGAGAATGCCCTCAGTTGGGACTGAGGAAGCTTCTTCCCTTTGACTCCCTCAATTCAGCAGTCAGCTTCTTAGTTCCTTTCAGGTATGAGATGGGAGATGCTCCTCTCCTTTTTACACACTCTTCCTCTTCCTCAAATCCCTTTTCTCCTTAAATCATTCCAGATTCCCAAGAATGATTAATCCCATCTTTTTCACTGTTTATACCCTCCAGGAATCTTATTGAATACAACCTCTGTATAGAGTTTATGGTCCTGTAGGTCTCTTCATATCTACTTAAAGTATTCAGGCCTCGCATTTTTCCTAGCCCAAGAATAGTTTCCTTTAGCTTTTCCTATCATCTCATTGGGCTGCCGCCTTCATACAGATGGCAAACTGAGGCCCAGAGGAGAAATAGGACTGACTTAAGAGCCTGCTTTTATATGACATCTCTTTTTCAACAAGATTTGTGCTTTAATTGGTATATAGAAAACCCCAAGATGAATCTCTGTTCACTGATGAAGATCCGTCCCTGTAGAACACTTTACAATTTTTTAAAAAAGGTCAAACTCTCCCTGATTCCATTCACTCTCTCTTCTAAATTAAAAGGCATGGCTTCCAGGAATGAAGTGGTGCTGGTGCCTCTGTCAGCTTCCCCGTTCAGACGGCAGCTGCAGCAATGACACCCATCTCACCCACATGGTTGTTGTGAGAGGCGAGTAAGATCACATATGTCAAATGCTTATATTATTATTTATTATTGGACCCTTATATCAAAAAGGTATTGACAGAACAGTATGGGAAAGAGAGAAGAGACAGAGACAGAGGCAGAGACCGAAACAGAGACAGAAACAGAGAAAAATTAAATGTGAGTGTGTGTGTGTGTGTGTGAGAATGTGTGTGTATAAATTGGATGATAGTTATCTTTAGATATTAAAAATAAAGTCATAGGGAAGAAGAATTATATTTGTCCTTCTTGGCTCTAGAAAGTAGAATGATAGTGGAGTTCCTGCTTCTCTTCTCTGCTTCAGGAATTTCCCTGAGTTAGCCCTCATCATCTTCAGGGGTCCTCAAACTTTTTAAATATGGGCCCAGTTCACTGTCCCTCAGACTGTTGAAGGGCCGGACTATAATAAAAACAAAAACTTTGTTTTGTGAGCCTTTAAATAAAGAAACTTCATAGCCCCGGGTGAGAGGGATAAACATCTTCAGTTACTGCAACTGGCCCGCGGGCCGTAATTTGAAGACCCCTGAATGCTCATACCTGAATTGGTGAAATAGCCTGCTGGTTGACTTTTTGCCCTAACACCGCCCCCTCCCCCCAATTCTAATCCATCCTTGATTCTGATATCCAATTGTTCTTCCTAACACGAAGGTTTGATCATGAGATCTCCCTCTTCAATTAACTCCAGTGGTTCCTTATCACCTCTTGGATCAAATATATAATGTCCTGATTTGCATCCAAGGCCATGCATTAATTTCTTCCTCCATTACTTTCTCCTCTCCTCACCCTAGCCTTTCTAGTCTTTTACTTTACACATCTGCTATGTACTTTATAACCCAGTGATACTTGCCTCCTGGACATGCTTCCCATCAGAGCAGCAATCTCTCAACTCTATACATTTGTTCTGTCTCCCATGCATGGAATGCTCTGCTTTCTCATCTCTGCTTCCCTATTTTCCTTCAAATCTCAGCTAATCTTCCTACAAGAAGCCTTTCTGAATCCCCCTAATGGTAGTGTCTTCCTCCAAAATTATTTCCAATTTATGGTGTAATTACTTTATTTGTATATAGATGTTTACTCAGTAGAATGTAAGTATCTTCAGAGCAAACACTGTCCTTTGCCTTTCATTGCATCCTCAGAATCTTTCACACCGCCTGGAACATGGTTGATACTTAATGAATGACTGTTGATTTGGTTTGAGCTACCTCACACTTCCTAACAAATAGTCTAGTCCAAAATGGAATGGACTGCCCTTGTTGGAGGTCTTTAAGCAGTGGGACAGTGAAGACTAGTCGAGGATTTTGTAGAAAGCAATTCTACTCGAGTCTAGTCATGGTAAGTGAGCTTACCACTAAGGCCTTTGGGCTGTAAAAGGCTATAGATCTGTGATTCTGCATGGCTGAGCATATTGTGAATTGCACTGTCTTACAAACATAGAGATGCATAGGGTTAGCATGGAGGATTCAACCATGAAACTCTGCTGCATTTGGGATTGGGAGTTCTGGATGAAGGGGGCCACTGTTTGGACAAGTCATGCTCATCTAGACTAACTTTTGCCATTAAAATATGGAATCACACCCCAGGCATAGTCCAACTCTGTGTTGTCCAAGTAGAGATTATAGGGCCAATAATGTCCAAGGATTCTTCCCTCCTCTGTACCCTCCACTCCCCTCAAGTCTTCATACTTATACTACTAGAATCCTTTCTAAAGAGCAACTCTGATAGGCCTCCTATCCTGTTCAGAAGCATCCAATGACCCTTTGCTGCTATCTGAAATAAAGTCCACATTCAATTTGGCAGACCAGTGAATATGGGCAGGAGCACAGGGAAACTGCATGGAAAAGGGGCCCTTGAATCAAGTTCATTGGAAGAGGAGGACTTCCACCTCCCATAGTTAGCGACATAGAAGTTATCTGTGAGGCTGTCCCATTCTCCAGGTGAGGTTCTGAGGGCAGGAAAAGGATCTCATCCATAGTGGTCAGTGGCAGAGCCAAAGTTCCAAGTGATGTCGTCTTCTAAATTTTGAAAGTCACCATGGCATTCAAGGCCTTACGAGAGCTGGCCCCTAGTTAATTCCCTAATTGCATTTCTCACTATTCTCCAAGACAAACTCCTTGAATCAGCCGACTCCTTCCTGAGGACTGCACACACCTTGCCTTATGAGCACTAGTATAGCTGAGCTTCAGTATTCTGCTTAGAAAGTCACACACATGAGCTCCAGATAAGAATCTTTCCAACAAGAAATCTTCAATTCTATTCTAATGCTCAATTCCTTCTCTATCATGATTATTTCTAATCATCAGAGGAATAAGGACTGTCTACAATGTCAATGGTAGAGGATACTCCCAAATAAGGGAACTCCTTTTTCAACTCATCTTGGTATTTATTATACTCTCAGCTGCCTAGAAGTGTGAGACATGTGGTTCAAAGACAAAACCTAAACCCTTCTCGCTCCACCCACTATGGCCCACAGCTCCTGGTGGTAATAGCAGTTGGTCTCATTACTATATCACGTGAAAGTTTACAGAATATTTTTGTCACAAAGACTCCATGCCTAAGGTATTTTCCTCATTCACCAAATGAGGAAATAAAAGTCAGAGAACTAAAGGAAAGTAGTAAGTAATAGAATAAAGACTCTAATTTTGGGAATTTGTTACATTCAGGGATCTTTCCAGTTTCTGAACTCTTTCTTGACCAGTCCAGTTCACATCTTTCTTCGCCCCCCTGACTTACTGGCTGGACCATCAAAATGTATAATGAGAAAAGGTTAGCTACCTCTTCTGGGGATGGTCCCTTCTTACCTCAATTAGCCCATGAACTGGGGGAGAGGAGGAAACTACCGTATCTTATCTTGGATCTATTCTCCAAGTTTCTGAGTGTGACCCTATATTCATGTGTATAGTGGCCCTGTACACACAATGGTCAATTCACCAATTCAGTGAATGAAGAGGAGCTTGAATGGCCTTGAAGGAGTGACAGCAGGAGTTTCTGCTGAATGTCAAGATCACAGGAAACATAGTTCAAACTTCTATTCTCTGCTTACATAACTGACTTTCTGTGTGACCTCAGGGAAATTCATTAACTTCTCTGTTCTTCTGTTTTCTGCTTTTGTCATTTGGGGTACTGCCCTCATTTGCAAATAGCTTCTGTTTTCCTAAGAGATGTTGCAAAGCTTAGTGGGCTAATGACTGTAAATAGTTCCGTATACCTTGGAGAAAAGTGTGAGACAATGTTAACAAGACTTGAGGCTTTCAAATGTCAAGAAAACTGAAAGAAAATGCATGTGATTCATTGGAAATCAGCAAACAGCTCATTTTCTGGGGCAAAGAAGATGGTGAGTTTATATTTTTGTTATCTCTGCTAGAAGAGGGATTCATCTGTCTTATGCAAATCCTCCATTTAAGTCACAGAGGACTATGCAACATTGTCTTGTACTAGGCAGTCCTGTCTTGATGCCTTGAATATATGGTGGCCTCCCCCTGGAACATACTTTCTGTTCAAATCAAAGAATGTTAAGCAGGAAGGGATATGAGGAGAGTGCATAAGAACCTTCCCTACAAGATATTTAATCTTGGATTAAAGACCTAAAAGAAGAACTAAGTGATTACTTCTCAAGGAAGCCCATTCTACTTTGGGGAAGATGTCATTTTTCAAAAGATTCTCTGTATATTAAATCAAAATCAAGAGTTTTGCAATTTCTCCCATAATTTCTAATTTCTAACTTCTAATCCATGTCAGGTCAAGTAGAGCCAATCAAAATCACCTTCAGTATGATAATTCTTGATAAACTTAAAAGTAACTATCATTCTTATCTCCTTTACATTTCTTCTTCTCCCAACTAACCACCATTACTTCATTGAATGAGGCACAGGAAGAATCTCAATGGACTCAAGTCCATTCTTCTACTGTGATCTGAGCTGACCTAGGGCAGGAGGGGCTTTCTTCTCTTTCTCTGGACAAGAAAACTTTCTTCAAGAACTCTGAGTATAAGCATTTTGTCTGCCATTGAGTCTTGAGAGTGGTTTCCCTAAGACCCAAAGACACCCCCACACTTTTTACTGTAACTATTATCTAGCCACAATCCATACATATGCTACTTTTGAAGTTGAGGTTTTGAACCTAAAAATAGAAATTTTATATCACCTATCTTTCTTTGTATTAAACCTGGTCAAACATTCTGATCTGTTGTTATCTCTATCCACTTTTACTATCATTTAGCAGCCCACATATGTTGGTCTCATCTACAAGAAGAGCATGTATGAATGAATGGGTGAACAATTCTAAAGCTCTAAGCTGCTGAGGTTCAAGGAAATCCCTCACCATCTCCTACTCCATCATGTGTCAAGTTGAGTCAAATCTATCTCGACAACTGTTTTCATCTCGGTTGCCTTTTCTGTGCTGAAACAATCACTGTCCTAGTTCAGGTTATCCTTGATCAGGTCATCCCCCTCTCTCCCAAAACAATTGCAATAGACTTCTTGTTGGTCTTCCTGCTTCCTATCTCTCCTCTCTTTAATCTATCCTACACCACCACTGCCATATCGATTATTTTAAAGTGCAGAGATGACAATGATGTTTCCCTGCTCACAAAACTTCAGTGATTCTCTCTTGATTTTGGATAAAATGCAGATGCCCTTTTTTGACATTTAAAAACTCTTTGCAGTCTGGCTTAACTGCACCCTTATTGCATGTTACTCTCTCTCCTATACTTTTCATATGAGTTACCTTCCAATGAAACCTTCCTTGTTGCTGGGTTTTTTTTTTTTTTTTAATCCTAAATAATATTCTATCTCTGTCTTCTCTGTCTTTTCCTATACTGATGATTCTCAACAAATTAGTTTGTATTTATTTAGCCTTTAGCTTGCATTTATTTGTTCCTGCAGATAGGTCTTTCTCCTCCTCCTACAACATAAGCTCTTTGAAGGCAGGGACTATTCAGGCTTGTGTGCTAACACTGGTCATGGAGCATCCAAGGTCTCCATAAATGTTTTGAATTGAATTGAATGAAACTGAATTGAACTGCTTTGAAACCTCTTGATATTCCAAACCTTCTGGTGAAGTATTTTATATCTAGGCTGAAAGAGAATCATTCTTTCCATTTAATAAACAAACAGACCCTAAGAAACTGATGTACAAACTCCTCTGGCTATGACTGCAGGAGTTATATTTCAGCATTTCAATTATCTGACAAGTTAAGTCTGGGCCAAGAATCCTCTGCCTGTGGGGGAAAAATGAGTTTGAGGGAATTAGACTGGCCTCAGGCCCTGATCCTCAGTAGTTTGCTTTCTGTTTAGAAGACTCAAAGGATTTGGAGGGAGAGGAAAGAAAGGAGTTAGAGGTGTTGGGGGAAATATGATGGCCAAGTCACTCTAAGGACACTGTAATAAATTGTACAGGTGAATTGACAGAAGCAACAGTGGGATGTAGGACACCTGATTTCTGCCCCAATCTCCTGCCTTAATTAAAAATTCCCTGAGCACTTCCACTTGGGGGAAAATCATACTTGGCCCAGTCAGGGCCTATTGAAAAAATGAGGTGAGGGGCAGGCTAGATCTGGATATTTGCAATTTCTTGCCTTTGTATTAAATGTATGCATATTTATATATATATATATATATATTTAAACTGACACATCCATTATATGAGTTAATCCTTACAATAGCTCTGTTAAGGAAGCAAGGAAGAATTTTACAGATGAAGCAATGGAGGCTCAGAGGTTGCCAAAGGATACAGAACTGAGACTTAAATTTAAGCTTCCCTATCCTAGGCTACATGACTCTCCATCATCGGCAGCCCCTTCCCAAATATCTCTTAGCAGCTTCTAACAGTCATCAGGGCCTGAACCAAATGCCAGGCATTTGGACCAATGTCTGGCATACAGTAAGTGCTTAATAAATTATCTAGCTCTCTCCTAGTCTTTGCCTATCTCTAATAACATATCCACTTGCCATCTAGGGGAGGGGGTGGAGGGAGGGAGGGGAAAAAAATCGGAACAGAAATGAGTGTCAATATAATGTAATTATTAAATAAAAAATTTAAAAAAAAATAACATATCCATCATCATCATCCATTCATCCATCCATCCATCCATCTATCTATCCATCTATCCATCCATCCATCTATCTATCTATCCATCTATCTATCCATCTATCCATCCATCTATCTGTCTGTCTGTCTTTCTGTCTGTCTCTTGTGGTTTACACTATGTGGCCATTTGGTATGGTCCAGAATTTAAATTTCAACATTTATTGTTATAGAAGAGGGTTTAAAACTGAAGAGAGCCACAGAAAATCCACTCTCTTCCAGCCCTCAGTTTGCTGAAGAGATTAATACATTCCAGAAAGGAGATGTGATTTGCTCAGTCTAATAGGTAATAAGTAACCGAGACAGGATTTTAATGCAGGTGCTTTGTTTGAAAACCACAATCATGGGATTCCAACTAAGTGAGCCTTAAAACAGATTGGAGAATGCTAGACCTTGGAGAGACTTTGAAATATAGAATATCAAGGCTGTCAAGGAACTTTGAACAGAAGAAACACTGAATGTCACAGCTGGATTAGGGATAATTTGATTTGGGAGGCAAGTTAGAATACAAAATGTTTGACCTATAAGGGACTTCAATCAAAGAGCAGATGAGAGCTACATTAGAACAAAGGTCAGAGATAGCAAGGCCCTTGGAATATAGAATCTGATGAGAAGGAAGAGCCTGAGAATATAATTTGGGATATTGGGAAATAATGGGATATATTGTGAGCTATTTGAACTAGAGCTAGGAGAGCCCTTGGAACCCAGACTAAGGAATATCCGAACTAATAGAAAGAGTAAAATAGAGAATGTCCATGCTGAAAGGACCCATAGAATATGGAATGTCAAAGCTGGGAGGGAACTTAAAACAGAAAATGTCAGAGCTGGGAGGAGACTTAGGAGAGAGAAAACGGTCTGGGGAGGGGTGGTCAATGTCCCTTGGATTGTCAGAGTAGGAACTTGAGGGATCATCCATCCCAATACATAATCTCCAGGAGAAAGATGCCAGCAACTGGAGGAACCAGGAAGGACCTCACACCACGTAGGATATAGGTTGAGGGAAGCCAGGGAGGAGTAAGAGAATCACTGTCATGAGAAGCAGCCAGTGCAAAGGCAAAGCGTTCAGAGATGGATCACATGGAAGGGCAGCTCATCATGGATGATCTGGACATGAAGTGGTTCCCAAAGGACACAGCCTGGGTGGAGTAGGCATCCCAGGAAGGGATAAACAGCGGCTTTCCTGCTATGCAGCTACTTGTCCCAATGGATAAAGTGCTGGATTTGGAAGGAAGACAAGTTCAAATCCAGACTCAGACACTTACTAGATAAGGCATTTAATTTCGTTCGGCCTCAGTTTACTCTTCTTCAAAATGGGAATAATAATAGAACTTATCTCCTAAAATTATAAAAAGTACTGCTCATAAAAGCACTAAAGCATCTTAGTTATGATTATTATTATGACCCAAATATTAAAATAGAGGCAGTACCTCTACCAGTAGATCAGCTGCATCTTCTCTAAAGAATAGACAGGATTATCATAGTATAGAAAAACATCACTGAGGTGATTTCCCTTGACAATAACAATTATAATTAATACAAATAATAAAAAATAATAATAATTACTGTCACTCAAAAAAGGTTTTAAGATTAACAAAGATCTACACACACACACACACACACACACACATTTACCCTTTGAAACAAACCTGTGAGGTCAGTGGGGTATAGAAGCTCTATTATTTCCCTTTATAAAGAAATAGATGTTCCAACAGATTAAATTACTTATCTTAGTCACACAGCTAGGAAATATCTGAGGTAGGATCTGCACTCAGGTTTTCCCAACTCCAAGTTCAACCTATTAGCAGCTTTATGTCTCCACGCACAATAATCTCAGACCAATTGGATCACAAGCCCATCAGAGTGGATAGCTCTCAGTCTCCAAGTTTTGTGATCGCCAATAAGGCGAGAAATGGATCTGGGACCAATTTTGCCTCTCGCTCAGGGTCTGGTCCAGAGCTTTCCACACATAGTAGGTGATTCACAAGTCATCCTGTCTTTCTAGCCTTGTCATGTTTTGTTCCCCTTCATTCATTCTATTGTCCTACCAAAGTAGCCTCCTTACGGCTGCTCCAACACAGCATTTCATCCCATTTCTGTGCTTTGACATTTGCTTAGAATACACTCTCCCTCCCTTTCTTTCTCTGTCGCATAGAATTTCTAATTTCCATGAAAGCTCACTTCTGCTACTTCCTACCTGAGACCTCTCCTAATGAACAGCTTCAAAGGCTTTCCTCCTGAGATTTTCAATAAATCCTAGCACTTTCTTCCCTGATTAAAATGGCAGCTCCTTGAGGACAAAGTTGTCTTGATTTTTTGTTTTTCTTTGTGTCCTCAGTATCTACCTAACACAGAGCTTATCACACTAAAGACATTTAATCACTACTAATTAATTAGTAATTATTTGTTCTTTTTTCTTTTATTTCTGGGGGGGGGGGGGAGTTTGTTTCTATGTTGTGGGATAGTTTTCTGTTTCTACATTGTGGGACAGTTTTCTGTTTCTACATTTGTGTTGTGTTACTGAAGGCACCTCTAGGGAAAGAGATGGAAGAGCACTCTTGATATAATTAAATATGATAGTGCATGGTTGCATTTTTATACATATGTATAAGCTCTTTTTTTCTGGAGAAAGAGGAGAAATCTGGGCAGTTGTCCTTAGGAAGCCAGCAGCTGGGTTCGTTCTGTGCTTCATATCCTCATGTTAATCTTTCCATCCAGGCTGACTTCAGTGAGGAGCTCCCTGGGCATAGTCTCACTAGTTCTCACTATTTGACAAGATGCCTCCTGAGTCTTTTCTTCTTCCCAAGAGTGTTTCATGGGCCCAGGAGCTGAGGCATCATCAATGTATTAATCATCCTGTAGAGACATTAGTCCCTTTGGAACATCAGGTCTAATGTGTTTCTTAAGTAGTGGACTACATCTCTTTGCTTCCCTTATTTCACATACGGTATGGAAAGTGCTGGGCAAAATTGGGTGGCAGATGAAGAACTTGGGGTACCTCTTCTTCCCTCACCTTTCTTTCCTTCCTCTTCCTTTCCCTTCCTTCCTCTCTTTTCTTTCTCATCTCTTCCCTTCCTTTCCCTTCCTTTTTAAAAAAATCCCCCCCCCTCACTTCCCTTTCCTTCTACTGTGCATGGTTTAAATCCCAGCTTCTTAAACTATAGTTCATGACCATAGGGTCTTGTAACTGAATGTGAAGGTCATAAAATTGCAATTTATTATCAGTGTTTGGTTTCTATGCCTATTTCATATACCCAGGGTCTTATAAAATTTCTCAGGTGAAAAGGGATCATGAGTCAGAAAAAGTTTAAGAAGCCCATGGATCTGGTACTTGAAGTTTATTTAGTTCAAGGATTCTTAACCTGGGACCTGTGAATTTGTTTTGGTTATAATATTTCACAAACTTTTAAAAAATATAATTGGTCTGTTTTGTAAAGCTAAGCATTTTATTTTACGTATTTAAAAACATTATTCTGAGAATAATGATCCATAGGCTTCCCCAGACTGCCAAAGGTGTCAAGGACACTCAAAACGATTAAGAACTTCTAAACTAAGAGCTGGGAAGAACATTAGCATGGGGGAAATGAGAGCTATAAAGACCCTTGGAGACCAGCTAATTCAGCTCCTGTATTTTTTTTTTTTTTGATGGGGAAATGGAGGCCCAGTGAGAGGAAGTTACCATAGCTCAGACAAGAAGTAACTAGCTGAGTTTGAGCTCAAACAAAAGCATCTTCATTCCCCACACAATGTTCTCTCATTCCCGCATTGATGTGCCCACACAATGTAAATGAGTTGGCAATTAAATTTGTGATAAACTTAAATACTTCATTAAAATCCATGTCTTTCCTATTCATCATATTCTCAGTACCACAGAATCTAAGAGAAAGAAAGACCCTTAGAGACCATGGAGTCCGTTCCATGCCAAACATCTTCTTTACAATACCAATGAGAGAAATCATTATCAATAGTGGTGATCCCACCAAAGCAACTCTCACTGCATTTGGGGACAGCTCTCATTGTTAGGAAGTTTTTGTTTTTGCTTTTTTTTTTTTTTTTTTTTTTAAATTTCTGGCTGCTAGGTTACAGAATAGATAGAACTCTGAGTCTTAAGTATAAAAGATCTGCGTTTAAGTTTGACCTTAGATGTTTAACTTCAATTTGTTCTTTTCTAAAATGGGGTAATAATACCATTGAATTTGTAGGATTGTTTTGAGGACGAAATGAGGTCACATTTACACAGTGCAGAGCTGCCACATTGAAGGTGTTATAGAAACGGCTTATTCCCTCCTCATTTTCCCCTTTATGTTGATTTGGTGTCTATCTCTCTTCTGTCCTCCCAGCCACCCACTGCTTCTGCTTTTGCTCTTTGGAATCAAGAAGAAAGAGTCTTATCTTTCTTTTGCTTTCAAATGCTTGAAGACAATTATCAGACCATCATCCTTGCAAGGTGAACTATCCCCAGTTTCTTCACCTGATTGATCCTCCAATAGCCTGGCTTCCAGGCTTCTCACCATCTGGTCACTGTCTTCTGGAGCCTCTATTTAATGGTGAAGTAATTTTTCTTAAGGGGACAGTATAATTTAATAGGCATTTATTAAGGAGTTGTCATATACCCCTAAAGTTCTGGACTCGGAGGGGCAGGTCACACAGATTCAATCATTCACCAATTCACAGAAACACGGAACTGGAAAAGATGCTAGGGGTCAATTGGTCAATTTGCTAAATATTTAATGTATGAGATATGGGCCTTACCCTCATGGAACTCACAGTCTAAGAAAGGGGTTGGATATATATGCAAATTGCTAGGATAAATACAGACAGACAAAGCATTATAGGGGCCTGAAGGAAAATTGGGGGCAGGGCTGAGAAATCAAAGACTAGCTCTGAGAAGTCCAAATAGGTACCATGTGTATATTCATGAATGGGGACGTAGCAGTACTCCTTGGAACACATTGCATCTTATCAAGATTTCACTTAAAACAATGCCTGCAGGATGTGACATGATTTTGGATGTCTTTTCCTCTTCTCTTTCTATCTGGGTTTGGCCAATATTGAACATCTATAATCCAGGCTTTCCTGCCCTGGGAACATTGGCTGCCATCTCAGCCTCACTAAGCACCAGCTATTACTGGGGATGAGCTGAGCCATCCTAGAGTGGATTGCATACCCCACACTGGCAAGGCCAGATGAAATATGGACACTCAGCCTCTCCTTCCCGCTTCAGTTACCGCCATGATTCAAATTTTCCTCACTATCCAAACCACTCGAGGACGACACAGTGGAATGAAACCTTTTTCTGAAAATTATTATTTAACAAAAGGAAGAGGAAAAAGAAATAGATATAAAATATTGCCCATCAGCTCACTCTGTCCACAGCTGAAATGCACTAAGTCTTCATTGGAAATTTCTACTTCTCTGAAGACAAATGATTTGGTCATCTGGTTCTTCTCCCAAATGATGTTTTATGAACTATGAGGGAACGATAGAAAAAAAGGATAAGTGATTATGGAATCATTGATTCTTGTAGCAGGACGTGTCTTAGAAGTCATCTGATCTAACCCTGTCCAATGTCATAAAAAGAAAGTTACTTTTATGGAAGTAACTCAATTAATTGAGTTGACCTTTCTCAAATCACTTGACTTCTATTTGAATCTCAATTCACTCAGTTGCAAAATGAGAGGATTAGACTAGATCATCTTTTTTTTTTAATTGATAAACCTGTGATTCAAAATTTGATAAGATTTTCAGGATTCCCAACTCCTAGTTAAGGAAGGAATTTATCACTATATTATTCTCATGCCCCTTAAGTCTATTTCAGAAGAAAGGGCAGATGATTTCTGTCCTTTTTTTAAGAGCTTGTTGGAGTGTTTGTAGACAAGAAGCAATCAGCTATTTATGCTTGCAGATTGTCTTCAATTCCAGACAGATGAACCCTGCTTATAAAAAAACACAGCAAAATTCTCATGAGAATTAGCATGAACAGGTGTGTACAAACACACATAAAGCTCGAATTGACTTTCTTCATGTACCCAGAAGCAGAGAGATCTGAAAAAAGAGTGAGAAATTTTGGATTTGAATACTAGATCCAGCCATGTTGGGTGAGCTACTATCTGCCCCCTCCTCAATCTTCTTGTCTATAAAATAGGGATAATGATACTTTGGGCACCTACTTCACATTATTATTGTGAATATCAAATTTTATGCAATTGAAGTATGCTTGAAATCTTTAAAATGCAGTCTATTTGAAAAGCATTCAAGCAGAAGAGGGCTGGGATTTATTCTGTTTGCCCCACAGCATGGAAATAAGAGCAACATAGAGGACAAGCTAAGTTTGATAGAAGAAAAGAAGTTTTCCAATCATCACAGAGTTTGCTAAGTGGAATGGACTTTCTCCAGAGTTGATCTTTATACAAAGACTGAATGGCCAACTGAGGGTCAGGAAGAATCTTAACTTAAAAAGGCCAAGTTCTGTACTGCATTCAAGGTCATAGTCAATCATCCTGACCTATGTCTTGCCATTGGATTATGATGACTGGAGAAGATAATGAGGTTAATGACTTTGTTTCATTGAAACCCAATTCATTTGCAAGCCAAGACATCCTCCTCCTAATATCATTGGTCTTCTTCAAGAATGAAGGATGAACAACAACAATAAATGGCCATATACCTGTTAGTGATAATGTAGAAGGAGTTCTTGTTGGACACAGATCAGACCAAGGGACTTCTCAGGTCATTTCCAAATTGGCTTTAGATTTCATAACACTTACATTTGAATATAGTTAGTGGAATATTAGAATACTGTCATTGCTGTGAAGATGGCACATGTATAAGGAAAAGGCAAAGCAGCTCAACAGCTCCTCTTTGTGAAACTTTATCTATCCTTAAGACATAGCAGGACTGAGAGGAGAGTTGCTGTTCAGCCTAGAGGCTAGCTGCTCTTTCCAAGTCTATGCAATGCGATGTCGAGCCAGGTAACTCTCCTTTGTAATCTAACTCTAAATTCCAAACTCCATTATATACAATTTATAGCACCAGAGGACTATGAAATCACAAAGTTATCAGGGACCTCAGAGGCCATCTTTATCCAGTAATAACTTTATAGAGGGGAAAAGAGAAACAGAGACAGAGTCAGAGAAAGACAGACAAAATGGAAAAAGGAAAATACAGACAGATGTGGAGATCCACATAAATGTAGAAAGACCCTATATGTTACATGTGCACATGTGCATGTATGGATGCACACACACATAGATCATGTTCCTTGGTATAAGTTCCATGAGAACAAGCACTCTTTTTGTATTTTTTTCTTTTCTTCATTCTTAGCACTTTACTAGGAATATAATGTATACCTTAACAAAATGCTTGCTGGTTGACTGACAGAGCAATAATATGCCCCACATTATTCCTATTAGTTGGTCATCCAGCCTCAAGCATAGAAAATTCACCACCTATGGAGGAAACCATTCCATTTTTGAATACTTTAACATTTTAAAAATAGCATGTAATATCTTACAAAAACAAAACAAATGCAGACAAGTTTAGAAGGGAAGCAGTAAACTGGAGAAAAAATTTATATGCAAGGGCCTCATTTCTAAAATATATAGAGAATTGATTCAACTTTATAAGACTACAAGCCATTCCTTAATTGATAAATGGTTGAAGGATATGAACAGACAATTTTCAAATAAACACATTAAAACTGTTTCCTCTCATATGAAAAATGTTTCAGATCCCTATTGATGAGAGAAAGGAAAATTAAGACCATTGTGAGATACTACTACACACCTCTCAGATTGGCTAAGATGACAGGAAAAATTAATAATGAATGTTTGAGAGGATGTGGGAAAACTGGGATGCTAATACATTGTTGGTGGAGTTGTGAACTGATCCAACTATTATGGAGAGCAACTTGGGACTATGCCCAAAGGGCTATCAAAGTGTACATACCCTTTGATCCAGCAGATCTGTATTCCAAAGAAATTACAAAAAAGGGAAAAGGACCCACATGTACAAAAAATGTTTGTAGTAGCTCCTTTTGCAATGGCAAGGAACTGGAGATTGATTGGATGCCCATCATTTGGGGAATGACTGAATAAGTTATGACATATAAATGCTATGGGATATTATTATTCAATAAGAAATAATCAGCAGGATGATTTCAGAAAATCCTTAAGAGATTTATATGAAATGATGCTAAGTGAAGTGAGTAGAACCAAGAGAACATTGTACCCAGCAATAAGAAGATTATACAATGACTAATTCTGATGGATGTGATTCTTTTCAACATAGGTTATCCAGACTAGTTCCAATAGTCTTGTGATAGAGAGAGTCATCTGCACCCAGAAGAGGGCTGTGGGGACATAATGTGGATCACCACATAGTATTTTCATTTATTTTTATTGTTTACTTACATTTTGCTTTTTTTCTGATTTTTTTCCTTCATGATCTGATTTTTCTTGTGTGGCATAATTGTGGAAATACGTATAGAAGAATTGCACATGTTTAATATATATTAAATTGTTTATCATCCAAAGGATTGGGGGTGGGAGAAGAAAGGCAGCAAAAAATTTTGAAACACGAGGTTTTTCAAGGATGAATATTGAAAACTGTCTATACATGTATTTTGAAAATAAAAGCTTTATTTAAAAATAGCAGGTAATATTATGGTCTGATGGGGGCTCAGGAGATAGTTAGTCCAAGCTGTAGTTGAACAAAAATTCTCATAGAATTATCTTGATCAGCAGTTATTAAGTCTGTGTTGGAAGGTATCAATGGCCCAGACCCCACTATCATCCCAAGTTGCCCTAGAAACTTTAGGAAAGAAGGATTGTTGGATAATTTGCTTCTTTCTGGTTTTTACCCATTGTTTTTACTTCAATCCTCTGAGATCAAAGAGTACTAACTTCTAGTACATGTTAGGGACCTCAAGTACTTGAGGACAGCTCTCATTTCTCCTCTCAAAATAATCTCTCAACCTTCTTCTCTAGACTAAACCCTTCTATTCGCAGTAACCAAAGGACATGTAACATGAACTCAAGGCTCGTCACCTCCTAGTCATTCTTTTCTATATTAGGAATTCTTAGAAAATTATTGACCCTAAATGTTCACTCATCATTATCCAAGCTTTTGGATTCACTTCTAGGGACCAAGCACCAACTTTTCCTCTCTATGACAACTCTTCGAAAAACCAAATCCAGCTCTCATATCTTCCCTAAATCTTCTCCTTTTGTTTAATAAATTCTTGCAAGTGTTTCTATTGGGCTTATACCCCAAAGAGATACTAAAAAAGGGAAAGGGTCCTGTATGTGCCAAAATGTTTGTAGCAGCCCTGTTTGTAGTGGCTAGAAACTGGAAAATGAATGGATGCCCATCAATTGGAGAATGGCTGGGTAAATTGTGGTATATGAATGTTATGGAATATTATTGCTCTGTAAGGAATGACCAGCAGGATGAATACAGAGAGGCTTGGAGAGATCTACATGGACTGATGCTAAGTGAGATGAGCAGAACCAAGAGATCATTATACACTTCGACAACGATATTGTATGAGGATGTATTCTGATGGAAGTGGATTTCTATGACAAAGAGACTTAACTGAGTTTCAATGGATAAATGATGGACAGAAACAGCTACACCCAAAGAAGGAACACTGGGAAATGAATGTGAACTATTTGCATTTTTGATTTTCTTCCCGAGTTATTTTTATCTTCTGAATCCAATTCTCCCTGTGCAGCGGGAGAACTGTTCGGTTCTGCAAATATGTATTGTATCTAGGATATACTGCAACATATTTAACATATATAGGACTGCTTGCCATCTTGGGGGGTGGAGGAGGGAGGGAGGGGAAAAAACGAAACATAAGCGAGTGCAAGGGATAATGTTGTAAAAAAAATTTATCCTGGCATGGATTCTGTCAATACAAAGTTATTATTAAATAAAATAAAATTTTAAAAAATAAATAAATAAATTCTTGCAAGATTATGCCTCAAATCCCTTACTATTCCATTAATCCTCCTCTTGGACATAATCCAGTTTGCCCATGTCTTCCTCAAGTGTGGTTCACAAAATTGAACACAATACTTCAGATGAGACCTGATCAGGACAAAGGAAGCATCCTGGTAACACTGCAAAGAGTGACACAAAGTCAGAGAACTTGAGTTCAAATCTCACCTCTTATATTGATAACCTCTGAGGCTTTGGACATTTGTTGGAAGGGGTTAAACAAGATGGCCTCTGTGGCTCCTTTCCAACTCTAGGTCAACATATAAGTCTATGAGGTCTGCAGACAAAAGACTGCCACTTTCTTTTCTCTGAAGATTATTCTTTTTCTAAGATTTAATCATTATTTTCTTATCTATTTACTTATTTCTCTTTTAAAGCATCCACTTATTTGTTTATTCATTTGTTTATTATTTTTTCATTTGTTTTTTTTTAAATTTATTTCACTTAAGAACTGTGAAATTTCAGAATTTAAGATCTGGAAGGGACCACAGGGATCACCTAGTCTAATACATATCTGAATAGCATTCTCCTCTACAGAATCCTCAGCAATTGCTTCAGCCTATGCTTAAAGACTTCCCATTGGGTAATCCCTTACCTTGAATCCTCCAGAGCTTAAGGTTACATTACTGAATCCTCCTGGACTTAAAAGTCCATCTAAGAATTTTTGAAAATATATTTTATTGATGTCTTTTAGTTTTTATATCATTGTCAGTTTCATACTCTTCCCAACTTAGCCTGTCCTTGTGACAAAAAAGGAAGTCTGAAAAAAAGAGTTGAGCCAATACATATTTATTAATTGACTACAATGAGTTGATTCATTAATTAACTACTATGGACTAACTGGTATCTTCAAAGACTGTATTTGACAATATATGTTCTCTTTCCTCCTAGTGATCAATCCTCTGCCTCTCTAAGAAATGAAAGCAGTATTTTTCATTATCTCTTCTTTGTAAGGTTCATCGTCTTTCATCTTCCTTCTAGTGACTTGTTCCTTTGCATTGTTGTAGTCATTATATTATTGTCTTTTTGTGTCTCCCTAGAATATTTTTCACAGTAACCACTATCTAACCAGTTCTCTCCAATCCTGTAAAATTGATTTTTTAAGCAAATGTAAGGTTTTCTATTTGTTACCAATGAAGTTCATCTTATTTTTTTTCAGATAACTATACCGTCTGTCAACATTTTTTGGATTTTAACTCTGTCTTCCAAAGAGTTGGTTATCCCACCCAGCTTTATGTCATCTACAAATCTGACAGACACGCCACATATACCACCATATGTCATTGATAAAGTGCTTCAACATAATACAAAAAAGGGAAAGAATTCTGTCCTGTTCTTATCAATTCAATTCATTTTTACTCCATTCCATTTACCACATATTACTAAGTGCCTACCATGAGCAAAAACATGGCGCCAGGCTCTGAGGAAGCAATAAAGATAAGCTTTACCTAGAGCCAAGTAGTTTTGGAGACATCTGTGAATAACCAATATTAAATGTGATTAGCATTTTAATGAGTGAAATCATTTTAAACCCACATATAAGGATACCCATCCACAAAATCATTCTTAGCCCCCTTTCCCATCTAGAAATCATCTTCTGTACCTTTTGGCCTCTAAGTATCAGAGTTTAGCCAATGATGAGTAAATATGATTTAAGTAAAACCTTCAGTGCTGAAGTAGAATGAGCTGCTTTGGGAAGCAATGATCTCCCCTCCCTGGATACTTCCAAGTAGTGACCTAAGGTCCCTTATCTGGGACAATGTAACAAGGATTCCTGGTCAGATATGGGGTAGTCTTGATTTTCTCTAGGCCCTTTCAAAACATTGGGATTCTGTGATTTTGTGAATGTGCCCTGAATTACTCATTTATGGGCTCCAGACCCCTAGTCTCTGACAGAGCATTGTGTTTTCCCTCTGCTTCCAGGGAGTTTGCTGCTTGCACAGAGCTGCTGAGATGCTTCAGAGAACCTGCTGCTTCCTGAGGCTCTGGGGATATGTAAATATTATGTGTGCCTAGCTCCCTCCAACACTCACAGAGAGAGGAAGAGATCTATCCTGATAAAAATAAACATTTCACCTCCCTCTGGGTATGGTGGATAAAAGCCTGCTGTGCCAGTCCAAGCAGTAGGGAGGCAGGAAGGAGAGCTACATAAAGCAAGGAGAGGCCAGTTAGAGGGGATGCTTTGGATCTTTATTTCCTTCAAGACTCAGCTCAGGTGCTTCCTTAATGGCTTCCCTAGGTCATATATATATATAGGAACATAGCTCTAGCGATGTTAGGTTTCTCAAAATCGTTGAATCAAACTCCCTCTTTTCAGATTAAAAAAAAATTAACAATGCCCAGAGAGCTTAAAGCAAGTCCCATAAGCACTAGATGTCAGAAAGGAGAAATTAACCTAAGTGCTTCTACTCCAGAGTCAGTGTTCTTTCTACAATACCACACATCATCCATGTGCATATTATATCCACCTTTGAGACTGAGGGCAGGGAGTAAGTGGTGTGTGTGTGTGTGTATGTGTGTGTGTGTGTGTGTTGCTTTTGTTTTTCCCACATCTAACATAACCATCACTAGCACATAGTAGGCAATGATTGATAGTTGAATTGAAATTAATCTATTATCTGCTAATGACCAGAGTGATAAGCAGAGTATGTGAAGAGGCAAGAAAGGTAACATAGATTGAACTGATTTAAAAAATTTCAACATCATTGTTTCTCCTATTAATATACCTCAGAATCTGGAGTTCCCATTTGTAGTTGACATTTCTTCAAGGTTACAAAGTGCTTTGTTTACAATGGTTCTATTTTACTGAAGAAATTCATCAAGGTAAATCGATTTGCTCAAGATCCAGAATTGAACTCAGATCTGTGTCCTGGTTCCAGGATTAGTTCTATTCCATAATAATCTAGTAACTCTTATTTCTATAACTCTGTGGTTTACAAAGGACTCACTTCATGTAGTAATGGTAGATGGAGCTTGTTCTTATTTACTCCTCCTCATCTCAATGGCTCACTGATTAGATTAATTTCTTTTTATAAACGATCCATCTCTGCTTTGGAAAGTTATATGAAATGATCTGCAATTCTTGTTTTCCTTTGATGCAATGAGCCCCAACCAGAGACAATGCTCAGGCAAACACTTAAGCGTTAGATAAATTCTACTCTCTTCTGTGGGTATATATCTTCTTCCATTGTCTTCTCCACTACACTTTTAATTAGTGCACTCAAGGGACTGGAAAACCTCTGAGGTCTCTCTCAGCTCTAAGATGCTATAAAGTCGCACAAGGGACCATGGATCTTATACTTAAGTTCTGTGAGATCTTGAGAAAATCACTTCCTCATTGGTAAAGTTGGTAAAAAATTAGATGGGTTCTGAGCAACTTGGAAGCACTAAGTTTAGTGACTACATGTGATTAAAAGTACCTAAGATCTGGTGTTTATAGAACTTTCCCTTAATTTCTTTCTTTCATTTATTGCACTCATCATTAACCACACTCTGATTCAATAAGTCAATACTTCAAAGATTTATGAACTTACTGTAAATTTTTTGTAATCTCATTCATTCTTTAATTAGCCTTCCAGTAAAATGTAAACTCCTCATGCACAATGTCTATATCACTTTTGTGTATATGATCTCGGGGTTTCATGCAGCAAATCAATTAGTGATATTTCTTTTGTCACCTTAGAGTGTCAGGCCCTCTAATAGATGCTGAAAATAGAAAGAAAGAAAGAAAGAAAGAAAGAAAGAAAGAAAGAAAGAAAGAAAGAAAGAAAGAAAGAAAGAAAGAAAGAAAGAAAGAAAAGAAAGAAAGAAAGAAAGAAAGGAAGGAAGGAAGGAAGGAAGGAAGGAAGGAAGAAAGAAAGAAAGAAAGGAAGGAAGGAAGAAGAAAGGAAGGAAGGAAGGAAGGAAGGAAGGAAGGAAGGAAGGAAGGAAGGAAGGAAGGAAGGAAGGAAGGAAGGAAGGAAGGAAGGAAGGAAGAAGGAAGGAAGAAAGAAAGAAAGAAAGAAAGAAAGAAAGAAAGAAAGAAAGAAAGAAAGAAAGAAAGAAAGAAAGAAAGGAAGAAGGAAGGAAGGAAGGAAGGAGGAAGGAAGGAAGAAAGAAAGAAAGGAAGGAAGGAAGAAGAAAGAAAGAAGGAAGGAAGGAAGGAAGGAAGGAAGGAAGGAAGGAAGGAAGGAAGGAAGGAAGGAAGGAAGGAAGGAAGGAAGGAAGGAAGGAAGGAAGGAAGAAAGAAAGAAAGAAGAAAGAAAGAAAGAAAGAAGAAAGAAAGAAAGAAAGAAAGAAAGAAAGAAGAAGAAAGAAAGAAGAAGAAAGAAAGAAAGGAAGGAAGGAAGGAAGGAAGGAAGGAAGGAAGGAAGGAAGGAAGGAAGGAAGGAAGGAAGGAAGGAAGGAAGGAAGGAAGGAAGGAAGGAAGGAAGGAAGGAAGGAAGGAAGAAAAGTATCTTGTATTTTACGGAGAAGAGTTAAGATACGTATTACAGGAGAAAACACTTAAGTCAATAAGACCTGGTTCAAAATCCCCAACCCTGATACTTTGATGATCTGTCTGATTCAGAATAAGTCATCTCCCTTCCTTGAGGGACAGTTTCCCCTTATGTGAAAATGAAGTGGTCTCTTCCTAATCTTCTAGCTTCTAGATCTATTGTCCTATGTATATGTGTGATCAATATAATCTTTATATTGTTTAATGTTAGAATTATAATGATAGGAATCCAATATGACCTCATTTATATTAAACTGTCTTATGACCATAAAGCATATCAGCAGATAATTTAGATTTTTCACTATTTTGACTTATACTTTGTCAGAATTTAGTTTTTGACTGGATAAAATTTCTGACCATCTTTTGTGGCTGAATTTATTCTTTGCCTACTAACTCAAATAGTTAATACAGACCTTTTCCCAATTTCTGGGGAAAAATAAAACCTTTTCCTACTAAATCTTATCGAAGGCTGCAATCAATAAGTGACCCCAAGAATTTCTCTGCCACATCTGAGTCTCATTAGAAATGTTCCCTCCCACATCTGGCATTAATCCCCTCTTCTCCACAATGCTGATTTTTAGGGTCTATAACTTTTTGATTTGAACCCTGACTTTAAGTATGTCTTTTCCCCCTATGCATCTCCCTCCTCATTGCAATGAGTTCATTTCTGGCAAATGTGGGGATATACTACCATATATTATGTAATCTGCTAACTTTCTACATAATAATAAACTTTTTGTTTTTATTGGCTTCCAAAATATTAAATTTCTATAAATTCCTGAACCTAGGTCTTTGCTTTAACTTGAGCTATGAGATTAAATAAAGAAAGGTAGATAAACAGGTGGATAGGTGTTTGTATGTGTATACGTGTGTGTGTGTACACAGAATATAACAAGCAAAAATATGAGGTTGTTAAGGAGAAGGACATAGCTGATTAGTAAATTTTTGTTAATTGAGGTGTTGGTTGACAGAGAATAGACCTAATCCCTTTTCATAACTTATAAGGCTTTTTTGTTGTGTTCCTGAAACTCTTTTCATCACTACCAACAACAACAAAAAAAAACTGTCACGAATACTCCAGAGTAATTTGATATACAAATCATAATATTCTTTTAGATTTATTCATTAAGTGCTTACAATAACTACAATAACTTTTGCCCCCAAAGGTATAAATTAAGATTGATAATATTAAAATGCAATTATCTAACATAAATTATATTATTTTGTAATTATGGAAACTCTACATATAAATTTAGAAAATTAATTAGAAAATCAATATGAAAATGTTATGTGGAATATTTTATAATAATTAAAAAAAAATAATCCAGTAAGACTCACATCCTTGCTTTTTCTGCAAGATTTCATATTAAATTTCTTCATTTTAAAAATTGTGTTGAATAAAAATATCATTAAGTTACAACTTTAAAGTTGTTTAATATAATTTAATAATCACATGTAAAATTAATTTTATTGTTGATTTTTCTATTTGAAGATAAATATGCAATTTTTGTTTCAGCACTAAACAGTCATCAATCTGGCTCTGCATCATTTATTTTAGCATTTTAATTTAAAACAATAATAAATTGAAAATGCTTGCTTACAAAAATATGTGGTATAGATTGGTAGGAGAATTTTAGAAGCTTTTTTGCTAAGATATTAAATATTTTTTTTAAATGTAATCATCTAACCAAGTGTCAAAAATGAATAGCTGGTTGTGATATAAAATACTTAGTTTTGTACTGGATAACAACAAGTGATTTATTAAATGATTAATACATTTAAAAACATAATTGCACATGTTGCTTTATTTGTCACAATATTTACATAAAAAATTACCTTTGTAAGAAAAGAACAGTCAAATATGACTTTCTTCTCATCTTCCAATAGCATGCCAGCAACAATTTGACAGATACTCTACTGAATGACTGACCATGGTTGTCAACTAGGTAATTTTAAAATCCATCAGAGAGATGAATAGCAACATAATAATAAAGGAAAAAATTAAATCATAAAACAGCCCTGAAACTATGACAAGAGGCAACATGATGTTTATGTAGAATATTCGTGATGGTCTGTGATGGGTTCAAAATAAATGATAATTTGCATGTTAGTGGTCATGTTTACAAACAGTCTGAAATTTGGGCTATAAGAAGGCAAATATAACATCTTGATCCTAAGATTATATAGCTGATGACATAAGATCACATGGTAACAAAGAGGAATGAGGGAGTTACTCTGGTGCATAGTACAAACTGCAAAGCAGGATTTGCATATGTATCTGATCGTCCATTGGGAATCAGTTTGCACTAGAATATCAAAAGCCTTGTGGAGGTTTAGAAACAGTTTGATTGCAAGTTGAGAAATTGCAACAACACAATGTAATTTGTCAGAAGTGGTCAGAGTTTGATAGAATTAATGCATGGACAGCAAAATACTTGTGAGTAAAAATTTTAATAAATTTTTAAATAAGAATTTTAATGACTAAATAAATAAACTTGTAATGCTTAAACATGCACATGATAGTTCTCACATAAGGAAAAAATAACACGACTGGGCCATTACTTGCTGATTCATGTGATAAGAGAGAATTCTTATTGCAAACTGTTTGGAACATTGTCTCAAACCCTTAAGTGATTCAACAAACCAATAAAAGGGAACCATGACCTTATTAGATTATAGCTTCCTAGAGATCTGAGACTGTGATCCAAAAGGAAAGTTAAAAAGTTATCTGATCCAATGTTCTCATTTTGCTGATAAGGAAATGGAATCCTGAAAGGATTAAATAATGAGCTCAAAGTCAAAAGAGGGTAAATAGCAGGAAAACAGCAGATTCTCTGACTCTGTAGTCACTTTTTATCCACAAATTTCTATACTACCCTCTCTTACAAACAAAACAATCAATCAATTAATTAATCAATTAATGTTATCAACAGCCTTCTTAGCTTGGTAAGGTTTTGAGATTCACTGACAGAACTTTCCAAAAATCAAGGCAACTCATCTCTTTCTCCCATCAAGATAAAGCATGAAGGAGGCTCTCAGATGGGAGTCCCATTGGCTAAAGACCAGGTTGTTTCAGAGGAGTTGTGTGCTATTCCAGGTCCTAGAGTTAATAAGAGACAGAAACTGGAGATCTATCCTAAATCTCCCTTATGTAAAATTAGGGCTATGGCCCACTAGGTTCATTCTCTGAGATTCAATTCCAAAGTATTAATCATTTATCTCTTTTTCACGCCCAGTCCATAGAAGCTCTCAGTGCCATAGCCTAGCCTCTTTTCCACCTCACCCCCCACATAGGTATGGGAATGAGACCCACAAATTTGTTCTCAATTTATCTTTATCTCATTTCAGCCAAATGTTTTTATCTTTTAAGCTCAATGTACTTTGTGTTCAATTAGTGCTGTCCTCAGGGTACCATCAGTCTGTAAGTTATCACGTAAAGGCAGATTGGGGGAAAAAGAGGAAAGAAATACCCCCTGAAATCATTCCCTCCTTCTGATATTTTCAAACTCTGTGCTCCTGAGCAAATCCTTTCATCTCTATGAACATCACTTTCTTCATCTATAAAATGAGAATAATCCTCATGCTAATTTTCTCATTGTATAATGGAGAAAGAAGAATTTCATACATTTTAAAGTATATAAAGTATTACAAAGGCATGGGATTGGTTTTGGGAGGTACCTTCAAGGTCATTTATCTATTCATTTCACACATGAAGAAACTTAACCTCAAAGAATTAATACACTTGTTCAAGGTCATAGAAGTTGAAGTGACAGAGTCACTGTATCCCAGTCTTCTGATTCGGAAGTCTAAATTCTTTCCACTTACCTCTTTGCTTCTCAAGAAATGAGAGATAGCTGTTGAGTCACTTCAGAGTAGATCTTGTCCAGTCCATTCATCCATAGGAATCTATTCTTCACCATCCAAGAGCATGGGGCTTACAGCACAGAGTATCATGAGAATAGTTCTTAAAGTCTTTTCCACTTAGGAAAATCTGTTGGAACTCACAATGGACTGACACAGCTGGAAGATACCAGAGGTCCCTGTTGCATTCTTAGGAAGCATGCAAGGGGGTACTTCGAAGGGGACATTCTGAGCCATCACTAGTAAAAAACCACCTTCAGCAGCAGCTGCAGCTGCAACTGTAACTGCAGCTGCAGTGGAAGTGGAAAGAATATTCCCTGAATAGGATTCAGAACTTTGGGAACTTCAGAGGACATTCCCTCTAATCCTATTTCTCTTACAGGACAAAAGGCCAGAAAATGCAAAGGGTTTAGCAAAATTCACCAAAAAAGTAAAAGGCAGAGTTATTCTAACAATCAAGTTCTTCTCATTCTAACCATGTTCTCTTCCCTCCAACAATAACACTATGATTCTGGGAAGGTTTGATTTCAAATTCATTTCTGACACTCAGTAGATTTGTGGCCATGGAAGGCACTGTGAGTAAACAGAAATAACTTTGGATTTGGAGGCAGAGCGTCTAGATTTGATTCAATCATTCAAGTCATCTTTTCAAAATACCTATTCTGTGGCAGGCACTTTTGTAACATGGGGGCCTATCTCTGCCACTTATTTTCCATATGGACTGGGGCATGTCTATAAATTTTAGGGTATCAATTTTCTTACCTGTAAAACTAGGATAAAACATCCCACTCTTATCACCATTCCCTTTTATTCCCCAGGGCTGTGGGGAGGACATATGAGAACTTAGATAAATATTGTATAAACTTTAAAGTCATGTAGAGTAAATAGTAGCTGTAAAATTGGGACAATGCTAGAGAACTACCTAACAGCTGGGTGTTACAGAGAATAGAATGAGGATTACCTGAGTTCAAATCTAGCTTTAGCTCTTTTAAGCTCAATGTACTTTATGCTCAATTAGCTCTGTTCTTAGTGTACCATCAGTCTCATTGACTAGATAAATCACTTAATCTGGCTGTCATATTTTTTTAATAACTTTTTATTGACAGAACCCATGTCAGGGTAACATTACAACATTATCCTTTGCACTCACTTCTGTTCCGATTTTTCCCCTCCCTCCCTCCACCTCCTCCCCCAGATGGCAAGCAGTCCTTTACATGTTAAATAGGTTACAGTATATCCTAGATACAATATATGTGTACAGAACCGAACAGTTCTCTTGTTGCACAGGGAGAATTGGATTCAGAAGGTAGAAATAACCCGGGAAGAAAAACAAAAATGCAAGCAGTTTACATTCATTTCCCAGTGTTCTTTCTTTGGGTGTAGCTGCTTCTGTCCATCCTCGATCAACTGAAACTGAATTAGCTCTCTTTATTGAAGAGATCCACTTCCATCAGAATACATCCTCAAACAGTATCATTGTTGAGGTATATAATGATCTCCTGGTTCTGCTCATTTCACTCAGCATCAGTTCATGTAAGTCTCGCCAGTCCTCTCTGTATTCATCCCGCTGGTCATTCCTTACAGAACAATAATATTCCATAACGTTCATATACCACAATTTACTCAACCATTCTCCAATTGATGGGCATCCATTCATTTTCCAGCTTCTAGCCACTACAAACAGGGCTGCCACAAACATTTTGGCACATACAGGTCCCTTTCCCTTCTTTAGTATCTCTTTGGGATATAAGCCCAGTAGAAACACTGCTGGATCAAAGGGTATGACATATCTTTTTTAAAAGATATGATAATAGCAAGTCTCTCATATGATTGTCAAGAAAAAATGCCATAAGATTTATAAATCACTTTGAAAATCTTAAGGTGCCAATCGTTGCTACTTAGTAGTAGTAGTAGCAGCAGTAGTAGTGGTAGTAGGAACACTAATAGCAGCAGCAGTCTTAGTAGTATCAGTAACAGCAGCAGCAGCAGTAGTAGTAGTAGTCATAGTAATAGTAGTAGTAGCAATAGTAATAGAAGTGGTAATATATAGTAGTAGTAGTAGCAGTAGTAGCAGTGGTAGTAGTAGTAATAGTAGTAGTAGCAATAGTAATAGTACTGGTAGTATAGTAGTAGTAGTAGTAGCTGTAGCAGTAATAGTAGCAATAGATGTAGTAGTGGTAGTAAAAAAGCTATTATGACTTAAACTCTAGACCTGGAATTAATAAGAATGTCCTTCAACTCCTGCCTTCAAGCTTTGCAAGTTGGATGACTATACACAAATCACTTTACTACCTCCGGGCTCAGTTTCCTTATTTGTCAAATGCAGATAAGATTAGTAGTACCTTTATTATCAGGGTGTTGTTATAAAGCTAAAATAAGACACTAAATATAAAGACTCTAAAAATCCTGTGGAAATAGATAATATCTTTATTAACTGTTTTGGAAATTTTGACACACCAACACAATAGGAATTGCTATTAATATGATTATTTTATATTTGGCATGTGATTTCATTATGGGAACACAGGGGTTCCTAAACTTTTACTTCCTGCAACCCCTTTGCACCTCAAAAATTTTTATATGACCCACATATATCAGTATATAAAATAGGCATTGAAATCAAATATTTACTGATAATAAATCATAATTTTGCAAATCCACATTCAGTTACAATACCCCATATAGTGTCATGAACTATTTAAGATTTAAGAAACCAGAGTGTGGGGAAATTCTAGGGAGTAAATTCCTTCTACTGATACCAATCAATACCTGATCTGCAATTTATAGTTTCAGTGAATTAACAGGGTCACTGAAAAGAGACTTGACAAAGAGAATCTGTCAGAAGAGGGACTTAGATTTATGTGTTCCTGATATTCAGTAAGCTTTTTATCCACTTCTCAATGCTGTCTTTCATCATCACAAGTACCATCATTATCATCATCACTATCATCATCACTATCATCATCATCATCATCAATCATCCAAACTTACAAAGTAAAAAGGCAGGTGGCCCATTTGTTGGAAAGCTCTATATAAATCATTAACTTGGGGTCATTGTCTCCAAATGCCAAGAGGTATGGCACAGCTGCCTTGCAAAGTGCTTCAGAACCAAATAACCAAATCTCTGGACCACCGACCAACTCCTTTTTCATGGAGAACAAGCAACATGGAGGAGAAGGTTCCCAAAAGCCACAAAATTTGAAGTGTGTGTGTGAGAGAGATGCTTAATATGTCACTGGACAGATGCTGCCTCCTACCCTCTTACATGTCCCAACACTGGACCATTCCCTCAGGGAAGAAATTATCATTTCTATTGCAACTTGGCCTTTTGTGGAGAAAATAACAACATTGCTTTCTCTGGATAAAATTTTTAATAGTTATTAATTTTCTCCCCAGGCAGAAAAAATCTTTTTTTATGGTAAAATCTAAATTTATACTGAAATGTCAATTTCCTGACTGTAAGAAAAACTGCCATCTCCTGAATTCCATTTCACTGTGTTTCCAGCACTGGATATTTGTCAGGCTTGCCTCTGGAGTGGTTGACTACTTGGATCTTTGACTTGATTTGATCTGATTTTTTTTTTTTAAGCTTCCCTCACAGTCCAGTGACAACTTTCCATGGGCATACTCAATATAAGAAGGCAGAGTCTGGGATGGTCACTTAAGCCCTCAGAATTCTGGATAATAGGGAAAGAGATGGAACTTAGGAGACCTGGGCATTCATTCTGATCAGCATAATCCCTCTGTGGCTATGGACAAATCACTTCTTCTCTCTGAACCTCAGTTTCCCTCATTGTGAAATGAAAGGATTGAACCAAGTTGGTGCTGAGGTCTCCATCAATTCAGACATATGTAAGATCATCACATTACGGATGCAGAGCTGTAAGGATTGTTACCTGAGTTCAAATCGAATACTATAATTCTTTTATTTTCACACATGAGGAAACTGAGGCCCTGGAGAAAGGAAATTACATTCTTGAGGTCATATAAGTGACAACTAGCAGGGTCAAGATTTGGATACAAGTGCTCCTGTTCTCATGCCATTTATGATATCCTCCACATGAATTCTATGATTTAAGAATGGACCTGACTTTAATATGTGTTCATTTGAATTTATGGGATCATGGAATCATCCATCTGGAGCTGGAAGAAACTTTAAAAGCATCAAGTTCTATCCTCTCATTTTATGGACAAGGAAAATGAGATCCAGAGAAGTTCACAGTAAGCAAGAGAAGCAGAATTTGACTACAAATCCATTATGGTTTCCACTGTACTCCACTGAAATTTTTTTCATTTCAATTCATCATTCATTTATTAAGAGCAAACCAATATGCTACATACTGATAATACAAACACACATATATACACACACACATAAATACACACAAACACACAGTAAAAGGCCAACCAACTTGATCTACTTATTTGGAAGGTAACTAAAGAGGTGTAGAGACACGGGCCAAGTTAGCCACAAGGCCAAATATTTAATTACTTGAAAAACCAAATCAAGAAAAGATATCCCCTGGCACCAAGCCCACAGTTCTTGCTTTTATTCCCTTAAAATATTTTCTTTTATTGTATGCTAAGTAATCATCACCAAAAACTTAAATAAACAAAAATGAAAACATGAACTAAACCATAAACTCTGAACTGCTTAGAAATTTGTTTAAAAGGAATGTAGTTATTAACTGTAATAAAATAATAACAATGTCTTCTTTTCTTTTGTAGAATCTAAGCTCTTTTTCTTCTGTCTACTATATCATCTTGGGTTGCTTTGATGAATATTCATGTTTTTACTTTGTGAAGAAGTTATGCAATATATTATATGTGTGTATGTGTATGTAAATATTAAGCATCCTCTTCATATACATATATATGTATATTTACACACATATAATTTATACATTATAATCTATAATTTACAAGGTTTCTGCTTCATTTCTTAATGTGAAATCACAACTCCCACCATATTTTTCAGTTTCTTTTTCATGCTTTTTATGCATTGAAATCAATGAGTATTAAAGTATTATAGATTTTTTCTTTCTTTTAAGTCCCAATTAAATTTCTGTCTATAATGGGAAGCCTTTTCCAAATGCTCTTAATTCTAGTGACTTCCCTATATTGTTTCCTCTTTATTGTATATAGTTTGCTTTATATATATCTGTTTACATGTTGTCTCCTTTATTAAACTAAGCTCCTTGAAAGTAGGGTCTATCTTTTACCTCTTTTTTATCCCCATCCTTTAGCATAGTAAATGCCATATATTAACCTCTTAACAAATATTGGTTGAAAATCGAATAGATAGAGGATCTTGACAATTCCTCCAAATATTATCCAAACTTCATCATATTCTGAGACAGAGAAGTTAAAATGACTCTCTTGACTTTTTGTTTGACTAATTATTTTGCTTATGCCCAATCTAGGCAGTAAACACAAGATCACCAAGTGTCTCTTGAAGTTACGTAGTTGAATTTGGGGGGAGATAGTTGACATGCATGTTCCATGAAAATAGTTCCTTCATTTTCTTTATTGGATTCAAGTAGGAGAACCTGGGGAACTATCCCATTTGTCTGCAACTTCTTTCTGTATTCTAGCTTCATTTATAGAGAGAGTCTTATAGCAGGCTTGTCCAATTGCAAAATTCCAATTCCTATGACTTAGAGTGAGTCAATAATATAAGTATTAGTTGGAGCAAATAAAAGGGCAGGTTCTCTCTTGATCTTGTGACCATGTACTTAGTATATTGCCAGTGTTGACTAGAGGAAAGTGAAAAGCCTGAAAAAGAAGGTAGACAGTGTACAAAAATAATAATGAAGCATTTGAAGGAAAATGGTGAGTTGTATATTCGAAATGGCAACTGCCATGATTTGAATTTTGAAGCTAGTATCTGAGGCTTCCTGTGTACATCATTGGTGGGAGTTATGACAACTTGACTGGGCCTTGCAGAAAAGGGAGCATGTAAAGTACATGGAGCATGAGTATAAGTGGAGTTGGTAAGGTAAAATTACAAGGGAAGATCTGGTATTCCCCAAAAAAGCCTCTATCTTACCTATGTTGTCAGGCCTTCTCTACTGACCTGGTCCTAGCTCAAGGATTCAAGTGTAATTGACATTTATATCTTGACCTGTTGGTGGAGGGGGCAAAGACTATTTTGGATAATCTGGTAATAAGCTAAATTCAGAATTTCCCAAAGAGACAGACAAATGTCTTTTGTATAAGGTGTTAGATACAACAAGAAGAAATTCTGGGTCACTAATTAGTCTCCAAGAAAGGAAGTTGACACCAAATGAGACCAGAATAACTTCGAGCTATAGTTATTTTCAATCCTTTGTAATATGGCTTTTGACTTCATTATTTAATTTAAAATTTAATAAAAAATTCTCTCTAAAACAACCAGTGGCATTTTAATTGCCCAAACTAATTGCCTAATATTTCTTTATGTATAAGCTGATTGTGATGTTGTTGACTACAATCTCTTCCTGGTTAAGCTCTCCTGTTTTGTGTGTGTGTGTGTGTGTGTGTGTGTGTGTGTGTGTGTGTGTGTGTGTTCTGTGTATCTGTGTGTCTGTGACACCATATTCATTTGTTTAGCATCCTATCCATCTAATCACATCAATTTCCCAACTGCAAGTGTTCTCCAAGGTCCTGACCTGGGCTTTTTATGCCCTCTGTATTCTCAACAATTCTCTGAGGAAATGTCCCAGTCTCCCTAAAACTTCAATCCAAAACCGCCAAATGTTTATTGTATATTTCAAAGTTGATGTCTGCAAAATATGCTAAATTCAACATGCCAAAAACTGAACTCATTATCTTCCCCCAAATCCTCCCCTCTTCAAAACTTCCCTCTATTTGGTGAAAGCATTACTGTCCTTCAATTCTCTTAGGACTCCTCTTTCTTATTCACTGTGTACTTTTATCTAAAGAATTGCCAAATCCTGTTGCTTCTACCTCTAATACCTCTCCTTTCTCTGACCTCTTCTCTTCAGTCACATACAACCTTAAACTCTTTCATTTCTCATATGGATTATTGCAATGTCTTCATAATTGTTCTCTGTTATCTTCATTCTAGTCCAACCTAACCTCTATTGCCAAAGCAGTTTTCCTCACTCAAAGCTTTTTGTACATGATTCTGTTACTCAGCTAATTCCAGTGACTTTCTATTGCCTCTAGCATAAAATAGAAAATTCTGTTTAGTTTTTAAAGCCCTATATAACTTGAACTTAACCTATATTTTCTGCCTTATGGGACATTATTACACCTTATCCTTCACTCTCTAATCTAGAAAAACTGTCTTCTCTATTCCTTACTTGTGACAGCTCCATCTCCTTTCTCTATGCCTTTAAATTTGACATCCTCCACAACTGTAGTGAAATCTCACTCTCCCTTTCCCCTATAAATATATATCTTAGGTACCATCTAATGCAAGAAACTTTACATCATTCCTTCTAACTGTTGGTGCTTTTCCTTCCAAATTTAGGTATTTTATATGTATTACAAAACGACAACAACAAAGTAGCATTTATGTAGCATTTAAACTTTATAAAGCACATTATAAATATCTCATTTTATCTCATAATAATCTTGGCAGATAGATACCATGTAATAATTGAGGAAAGATTATTTATGTTATTATTAATTAATTAATAAAATTGAGGAAAGGCAGAATGGAATTATTACTTGACAATGGTTGCAAAGGTAATTCATGTTTGAGAGAGTTTTGTAATCAGGTCTTTCTTAAGTGGTATGATGGCAGTAGGATGAATAAAATGAATGTTCAGGTTGGAATCAATGAAACGAGTTCAAATCTGAATTTGTGTGATTCGGAACAAGTCACTTACATAATTGTTTAAATATAGGCTACCCCATTAGATAGTGAGGTTAAGGAAAGCAGGAATTGCCTTCTTTCTTTGTATCTTCAGAATTTAGCATAATGCCTGACACATAGTAGGCACTTCATAAATGGCTGTTGACTGACTGATCCTTAGAACCTTCTGTCTCCTCACTGGACTCTTACACACAATCATTTTGGAAGTGGCTATAGAACATATGACAGAAGACTTTTTGTAGATCTTTCTCATGAGTTGAAATTTCCACATCATCGTGGTGGATCCCTTACATTTTATCCAAGTAGATCTCTTGACAGCAGACATGGTCTGTCACACCCACTATATTTTGAAGTTTGGAGGAGCTTAGCAGAATCTTCTAGAATGAATTTAATCTCTGCTAGAAAGATTTTCAAGAGCTCAAAATCATCTCCACTCTTCAATATGCTATCAGAGTAGGAGTTTTATTAGAGAAAAGGTCAAAATGAAACCAATAAAAGGAAGAATCAAGATGAAAAGATGGTAATGGACTTCCAACTTCATTTTAACAGTCAGGCAAGCTGTTTTACTAAAAAAAGAAAAATTGGGAAATGGATAAAAGTAAAAACATTGACTTTGATGATTAGTGCTTTTTAGATGAAGATCTCAAACAGCTAAGACTCTAAGGAGGTCAACAAAGTCTAAGAATTACCTCAGCAGGAAATCCTAATTTAAAAGATATTCAGTGATTGCTTTTCAAGAAAACTCAAAAAGGTGAAATTCCAAGAGCCAAAAAGCTCATCAATAGCATTAAGATAAAAGAGAAAAAATAAAGAGGGAAAAGTGATTGGGAAAAAAAAAAATTAGTATCTAACAATATAGGTTGACTCTATTTAATCAATTCCAAATTAGAATCAGTGTTCTCTATGCAATGTACCCCACCACCTGTACAAAGAATTAAAAATATAAAGAACAATGGCTTGTCTTTGAACTATTTCTAGCTCAATTCCTTTGACCAAGATGAGAATGAGATAATAATAATAATAAAAGTAACAACATCCTCACTCTCACTCCTAAACAATATCTTTCAAAAGAAGAATCACAATTTTTCTGCAGATTTTATAGGGCAGGGGAGGAGAAACAATCTGAGAATGAAACAAAGCTAATGTTCTCATTTGTTTCTGTATCCCAAAGACGGCAGCCTCCCCAGGGCAACATTGCTTTATCTACCAGAGGCATTAGTAATTATGGTATCATTACAGTGACATTCCAAGTTTGCTTTCACATTCATGTAATTAAAGTAGATAATAATGATAATATCCTACTCTGGATTTATATAAGATGTTACCTCAAAAAGTACTCAGGGTGTATTACAAGTGATTTGTTAATCTCATCAACTTATTAAAAGAAGAATGATGGTGATCCCATTAAGGTATTTAGCAACCTGTGCAATGAAAATATCATTGGACTGCAAGTCCAGCGGTCCTGAATTCAAAGATCATAAGCATTTTTGTTTTATTTTGTGACTTTTTAGAGCTGGACGGGACCTATGAGGGAATTGAGTTTAACTCATTTTACAAATAAGGAAATGTTAAATTCAAATCCACTCATGCTGAATTCAGTAGTATTTCCACTGAACCACACTGCCTCCATACTTTATAACTATGCAGGTCCTCAAGTAAAATAGAATAAGGAAAAGCCAAGCCTTAAGAATCTCACTGAGCTGCTATGAGAACCCCGTGATACCAGACAATGTGCTGCAGAGAGCTTGCTTTCCCCATCATTGTTATTAGCAATCAAAGTTATTATTATCAGTCTATTTAGGGCAGAGTTTACCTTCGGGGGTGGAATTATAGATGAATGCTCTTAATTCCACTTGACTTAAGTGCAAAGAGAACTCTGAGAAAAAAATAATAATAATAATGATTTCTTGAACTCATAGTTCAGAACATGACTGTGAAAATAGCAATGGCTACAACCCAAACAGGAATCAAACAAGAGAATATCTTAACATTCAGATGACTTGTCATAGATCATAGAGAGAGAGGTGGAAGGGACCTTGAAGTTTAGCTAGTCCAACCAACTAATTTTATAGATGAAAAAATCAAACTCCTTAGAAAGGAGTTTTACAGACAATGACATTGAAGTCTCAGGAGGATGTATCTCCCCTAAGTTCACAAAAGTAAAAGGGGATAGCAATGGTAATTGAACCCAACTTTTATGATTGAATCATTTTTCTGCCCAAGGTACCATTCTAAATGCTGGATTATGTTGAATTTGGTCTGAAGCTTTCAAGATGAGACTGATCCATATGAAATAATTAGCACAGACAACAAGGTTGATGATGATTGAAAACTGGAGGTGAATTTACAAATTCTGTGGGAATTCAAAGAAGAGCTCTGGATCTGCATTCAGAGAACCTGAGTCTGAATCCTAATTTTCCTAATTAATAATTATGTGACCTTGAGCAAATCATGTTATAGTGCTTTTTTGGGCCTGTTTCCTTATCTGTAAAACAAAGGGGTATGAATAATGATCTCTAATATTCCTTTCAATTCTGAAATCTAGAGGTGACTTAGCAAGTCATCCTAAAGGAAAAACAGAAAACAATATATTCTGGGCAAGTCAAGCCACCTCTATCACCTTGATTAATATCTCTCCTTAGATCTTGGTGGAGATAGTTTAGGATGCTGAATTCAAAATCCTACAGAATAAAGAGCAATCCTTCTAGGCCAGTGCCCTCAATCATCATCCTGGGAACAAGAGTTGAAGCGTAGGGACTGCTCCTGCAAAGAACATGGGTACAACTACGGAAGATCTAGATAGGAAAGTTCCTGCCACCAAAGTACCTGAAAATTGTCCAATCATTCAGTATCAAAAACTCATATGATTTCATCAGGGAAGGAAGATTCTATTAAAGAAGAGGCATTATTATAATCTCTATGGCTACCCAGTCCCTCCTATGGCTATGAGAGGTTTCCATATAACTGGCAGCTGAAATTTTCCATATGTATCAGCTCCTGGAGCTGACTTCTCTGTTTGTATTCTTGAAGCTTATCACAGTACTTTGCATAAAGGCTTAATTAATGCTTTATTCATTCAGTACTTAGAAAAGTCCTTGCAGAAAAGAGAGAGCTAAGATCTGACAATCTTTGAATTCTATTATGAGAAAGGGCCTAGAGACCACATGAGATCACTTCAGCTACTTCCAAATAAAACTGTATTTGAACCCTGCTGGCTAAAGGTCCTTAAAAAAACATTGAAATTATTCTTTTCTCCAGAGTTGCAGATCAAACCATCTTTGGGGATATACTCCAGCAAGGTGATACATTATAGAGAAAGCACAGAATTTGAAGCCAGAGAGACCTGAGTACAAATTCAACAATAGCTAATTTTTTAGCTGTGTGACTCTGAGCCAGTCATCTAATCTCTTTCTGCCACAGTTTTCTTATCTGTAGAATGGAGATTATAATAGCACCTAGCTTACAGCTATTGTGAGGCTCAAATGAGATAATATTTATAAAGTAATTTGCAAACCTAAAAGTGCTGCACAAATGATATTATTATGATCACCAACAGTAGCAGCACCACCATTACAATCACCACCATCACCATCATCATCACCATCATCTTCATTATTATCATAATCATCCTAATCTTTTATTTCTTTAAAGCAGAAGAAATATCACTTGTCTTACAAATAGATGGCCTGGGGTTGCATCGTGCCATATGACCCCGATGAAGTACATTATTCTCTGAGTTTCAGTTTCCCAATTTAAAAAGGAGGTATAATAAGACCTGAACCATTCACCTTATGTGAGTTTCATGAGAAAATCACTCTCCATAAAGAGCAATCAAATTGAGAACTATTGGAATGGTTATGACAATCCTAGCCAAGCCACTTCGCACTCTCATAGTCCTTAAAGAATTATGAAGAAATCTTCTCATACCTGCCCTGCCAGACATGATGTTGTTTTTGAGTCATTTTCAGCTGTATCTGACTCTTTCTCACCCCATTTAGGTTTTTTTGTTTTGTTTTGTTTTAAGTAGAGTTACTATAGTAGTTTGCCTTTTCCTTCTCCAGCCATTTTACAGATGAGGAAACTGAGGCAAACAGGGTTAAGTTAACTTACCAGGATCACACAACTATTGAGTGTCTGAGACTGGATTTGAATTCAAGTTTTCATGACCAAGCTTAGCACTCGATCTATTGCACTATCTAACTGCTCATATTCCAATAATATTATACCAATTTTACTCGTAGGAAAACTGATTCAGAAAGTAAATGTAGCAAGAAAACTGACTTAAGACCTTCTCAATTCAAGACTGACAGCCTTTCTACCCTCCAACCTGACTCTCAGCTCTGTCATTTATAAATTGAGAATTAGAATCTCCACCTGGCCTCCCTCCCAAGCGTATTCTAAGAGTCAAATAAACCAGATCTGTAAATCTCTTGTCAAATGCTGAGTGCAGAAATGTAAGGCGTTTCTCTTAGGTTTGTTGGCAAGCAGTTTGTTCAGCCAGGAAGAAGTTAGTTCCCTGTCAATGTAGTAGACACAGCATTTGCATCTTACCTGCTTCCTTTGTAGCTGCCATTACTCTACCTTGCAAAGCTTCAATTGGAAAGGCTGGGGCCTGCCAGTCAGCCCATGAATAACACAGTTCAGGTCAGGAGGAGACATTATACAGAGCATTTCATCACAAGATGTTCAAGCAATCCTTTATTGGGGAGTTAGGCTCAGAGAGTCTGAGGTTTTCCAGTGGAAGCCAATTGTCGAGGCCATAAACTCTCAAATTTCAGCAGAACCTGGAGACATACGTGGAAACGAGATTGAAAGAGAAGTTTAGGGTTTGTTCCCATTTAGACAAAAGCATAGGGAGACATTACTCTGGGGGAACTGAATCATGGACTCAGAGAAGGTCAGAGCCAGGTTGTTGTTTGCCCTATTTTCTCAGGAAGGAGATGTCATGACTTGCAAGTGAATTGGATTTAAGTGAGAGAGGGTTGGGCAAAGTCACCAGCCTCACTTTCTCTTCCAGAGACATCTAGGTTTTAGTGACAAGATATAGGTCAGGATGACCGGAGATGGTCCCAGCTCAGTACAGACACTGTTAGGTGTGACAGGATTTAGAATGTCAGGACTGGAAGAGATCTTAAACATATAATTCCAGAATCAGAGGGACTTTAGAAAATACAACCTAGAATGTCAAAACAGGAAGAACCTTAAAATAGAAAATAACATTTGCATTGCTCTTAAGGATAACATGACATTTTAAGAATTATTATCATATTTTATCTTTATACCAAACCTCAGAAACAGTGGCTATTGTTATTCCTATTTTACAAAGGTAGAAATTGAGGCAGATAGAGATTTAAGTGATTTGCTCAGAGATACACAGGTAGTACTTTAGGATGTTTAACTTATGTTCTCTTTGAGCTGTGTTCAGCACTCTAGCCACAATTTCTCCAAATTATCAGTTAAAAAGGATATTTGGACATAAGATGTTAGAACTAGGAGGAGCCTTAAAACAGAGAATGTCAGAACAGAAAGGGACCTGAGAACATAGAACTCAAACTTTTATCTGATTTTCAGAGATCAGATATGATGTTGCAAGCAACTCTTTGTTCTAGATCATTCCAGTTTCTGAGCCCTGCAATTGGAGACAAGAAAGAAAGGTCAAGAGGGCTCTGGTTATTTGGATCTATGTCACCTTCAAAGATCAGGGAGTCTAGACCTAAGGAGTCCAGAATTAGAGCTAGCCCTATGTTGTCCATTACATCTGTGAAAATTTTTGAATTTTGAATTTTGATTTTGAATACGAAGATTCTCAAGATTATCCACTACAACCCACTAATTTTCCCCATGAGTAAAGTGAAGCTCAGAGAAGGGGGCGGAATTGCCTAGAATCACAAAGTGAATGGCATAAGTCCAGTGTTCCCACTGACGTCTTCTCACTCTAAATACCATGTTTTCCCACTCCATCACACAAGCTTCTCACTAGCGATCTCTGGTTCTGTTCATATCTTTAAGATTGAGAGCACCAAGAAGATAAGATTTAGCTACCACGGTCCAATTCTGACTTCTCCCTCCCTAAGAGAGAACCCTCAAACCTGGGATGTAGGCCCATGTGCCTTCTTGATGGACACTGGACACTCCATAATAGTTGATACTTTCTTTATTCTATGTCCACAGAATTGGAGCAATCCAATTGAATTCTGGGAAAATCCTGACTAAAGCATATAAGGTCTATAACAACATGTCAGGAATAAAAATTGTATAGAGAACTGCTGGACAGGATAGAAAAATTTAAATAACAGAATAACAGAATTGATTAATAATAACATAATAGAATAAAATAATAGAAAATAATAGTGGAGAACTGACTCTAATCTATAAGAAATCAAACCATTCTCCAATTGATAAATGGTCAAAGGATATGAACAGGCAATTTTCAGATGAAGAAATTGAAACTATTTATAGACATATGAAAATATGCTCCAAATCATTATTAATCAGAGAAATGCAAATTAAGACAACTCTGAGATAACACTACACACCTGTCAGATTGGCTAGAATGACAGGGAAAGATAATGTGGAATGTTGGAAGGGATGTGGGAACACAGGGACACTGATACATTGTTGGTGGAATTGTGAACACATCCAGCCATTCTGGAAAGCAATTTGGAACTATGCTCAAAAAGTTATCAAACTGTGCATACCCTTTGATCCAGCAGTGTTTCTACTGGGCTTATATCCCAAAGAGATACAAAAGAAAGGAAAGGGACCTGTATGTGCCAAAATGTTTGTGGCAGCCCTGTTTGTAGTGGTTAGAAGCTGGAAAATGAAAGGATGCCCATCCATTGGAAAATGGTTAAGTAAATTGTGGTATATGAATGTTATGGAATATTATTGTTCTGTAAGGAATGATCAGCAGGATGAATACAGAGAGGACTGGCGAGACTTACATGCTAAGTGAAATGAGCAGAACCAGGGAGATCATTATATACCTCAACAACCATACTGTATGAGGATGTATTCTGATGGAAGTGGATCTCTTCGATAAAGAGAGCTTTAATTGATCAAAGATGGACAGAAGCAGCTACACCCAAAGAAAGAACACTGGGAAATGAATATAAACTGCTTGCATTTTTGTTTTTCTTCCCTGATTATTTATACCTTCTGAATTCAATTCTCCCTGTGCAACAAGAAAACTGTTCGGTTCTGCACACATATATTGTATCTAGGATACACTGTAACCTATTCAACATGTAAAGGACTGCTTGCCATCTGGGGGAGGGGGTGGAGGGAGGGGAAAAATCGGAACAGAAGTGAATGCAAGGGATAATGCTGTAAAAAATTACCCTGGCATGGTTTTATCAATAAAAAGTTATAAAAAGAAAAAAAAAGAAAATAATAGTGAATTCACATGCCAATAATGTAGTGAATGGCCTAAGGCATTATACTAGTGAAATATAATGTCTGGATGTCTCCTATGCATTATGATAGATTGCTACTTTCCCCTACTACTACTACTACTACTACTACTACACACACACACACACACACACACACACACACACACACACACACACTGTCAAGAGCTATTGTTTTCTTATCTTCTCCTGCATTATTGTATTCTTAGTATATTGAAAATGCTGAATTAATTAACAGGTAGTTAATGCCCTAGAATTTCATCCTTAGATTTGGTCTTAGGTAACCTCAACTCAGAGTTAGAAATTGAGTGGATAGGTGGAGGAAGAAAAAGACAGATAGAAACAGACAGGCAGAGAAAGAAATACAGAAAGCAAGGAGAAAGAGAAGCAATGAGAAATAAAGACAGAGGTGGAGTTTGGGAAACCTGGGCAGCCATGTAGAGTGGCCAGAGAACCATGCATTTTATTGAACCATGTACAAAGATAGCAGCAGAAGAGGGTTACAGTGTAATCAAATGAAGGCAGAAAGAAATGGTTGAATAACCTTATTGGCCAGTACTTGTCAGTTCTAGGTACTCACTTTATGTGAAATAGGATATCCTAGAGATCCATATGTAGTCCCTTGACATTTCATATTCCTGATTTGCATGGCAACATAAACATCTTCATTATCCTATTATCCAAAGACCTGCTGCCAAGAAACCTAGAAGTAACACAATGGCTATCAGAGGTAGTACCCAAAGCAATGTTGGCAGGTTGAAACTTTGTGCTGAATCTATAAGAAGAAAATGAATAGAGAAAAGCTTAAGTCTTATAGTTGGGTTTTTGAAAGAGTCTTTACAAGTATTAAGTTGAGGACATGCAGTTAGATAGCTTTGTGAAAGGGGAAAAATGAACTGGGGCTTTTTGTGGATTTCAGATCAACATGAATCAATGAGTGATGTTCCCACCAAAATTGGGTAAAATTAAGAGTCAACATCTCCTGGAAAGAGAAAGTGATGTCTTTCCCTTACCTAGTCAAATATGCCATCTGGACATTGGGTTCCATCACAGCTTAGGAAAGATGCTGGTTAATTAGAGAACATCCAAAGCAGGAAAGGGAAATGCTTCAATTGGATTTCCCAGGAAAATTGTCTGAAAAAGTTGAGACAAGAAGACCTATTGGAATAGGAGGTGATATATGTCTGCAAGTTTTTAAAGGATTATCAAATGTAGGAGCTATTCAGCCATATCTGCTTGGTCTCTCAAGGAATAACCAGGAATATGGGCTAGAGATTTCCAAGATGCAAATTTAGTCTTGATTTCAGTAAAACCAAAGCCCAAAATCTTTTTTTAATAATAGAGATAGTACTGAGTGGCAGAAGAAAGGGTTTCCCTTCACAGATTTTGGCCAACCATTTTCCAGGTGGGTTACAGTTTTGAGTTCCATTGGTTTGCTCCTGAGGTGACTTCCAGCATTGACATTCTATGACTCTGACTTGTGAAGAGAGGCAGGGAACTGAATGAGCAAATGTTATATTAAAGATCCAAGGGCTATACATTCTGGCTCAGTCTCTAAAGGTGATTGCTGGTAAATGCTTAGCCTGGGGTTTTATGGGAAAAAAACATCTATGAAGGACTCACTTCAGTCTACTGTGCATCATTAACATTTTCCCCATCACTTTCTTAAGGCTAGGCAACCAATAAAATGATAAATCGGGTCCTGGTTTGTAGGATTGGCTGATTTCTGAGGGGTAAATGTTCACTTTGACAATTTAATAATCAACTTTGAAGAGTTTTCAGGACATGGCTCCAGCATTCCATTACAGCTCTGCTTTGTTCCTGAGAGCCACTAGGAAGATGTTTTCTCCTTTCTGTGCTCTGATTTCTTGCTCTGTAAAATAAGTCTATAAGATAGTGTCCAAGATTCTTCCCAGATCTAAAGATAGGATACCATTGCCACTATACTGGTCTCCTTTCCTTAAACCAGAGTATTTTTTCATGGTGTTTTATTTTTTCTTCATTGTCTTTCCTGGCACATCTCACATCTCTCTATATGACCCTTCCACATTACCAACTTTGTCCTTGAATGAAAAAAAAAATGAATGAAAAAGCATTTATTAAGTTCTGACTTTGTGTCAGGCATTGAGCTCTGAGCTGGAAAGGCAATGATTATTAAAAACTTTTCCACAGGTATACAAGAAGGAAATTCCATCCTTGCTCTTCCATAAGCTAGAAATAACCTAGACCCAAGACAACAGTCATGTTCAGATCTCTAAGGATGGCATTTCTGCTGAAGAGTCATGTAAAACTTTCTTCTCCTCTGTCCCCATTCTCTCCTAGCTTACTTAAGAACAGTATAAACATCTTGATTCCAATGAAGTTTGATGTCGAATTCAAATCAAATTGAGATCATTTCTCATACTGGCCAAATTCAGCACAAATTTGTACTGATCTTGATATTAAAGCTAAAGATTCTCAGTCTCTCTCTTTCCAGGAAAAAGGCAGCCAGGATGTTGAGAAGTAGTCACTTCAGCCACCAGGAACAATTGGGCCTCCAGACTCTATTGGGAGGCTTGGTCCAAAACAGAGACCCTTGTTTGGAGATTGTGATTTGGAAAGGGTGCTAGTTCTTCCCTTTCTTTTTTGGTAGAACGGATTCCTTTCAATTCTTTCCTACTCCTAGTAGCATCAGCAGTTTCTACTCAAGGTATATGGTGAATAGTTGGCACAACTTGGCGTCTCACTCCCATTTCTGGAATTGTTACTACCATTTTTTAAACTGCCAGATTTAAAATGCCTTTTCTTTTTTATGAAGACATCGTTTATAATAGTTGTGAGTAGGCAGTGTCTTGTAGTAGGAAAAAACATTCCTGGGCTCGGAATCAGGAAAACTAGTTTCAAATCTTGGCTCACTAGCTGCATGACCTCAAATCAGAGTATCAGTTTTCAAATCTATAAAATGGGACTAATAATCCTTACATCTCTGACTTATACCTACCATACCTATTGACCTACTGTATGGAAAACACTGGTAATGGCACAAACACTTGAAAGCAATACAGATATAGGCAATAATAGGTGCTATCATTATACTGATTTTACTTTTTCAAGGAAACTGAGGGAGAGAGGATGAGACCTTGTCAAAAATCACACAGCTAGTAAGTCTACAAAGTCAGCTTTGAACTCGGGTCTTCCAGACTCAGCAGTCTAACCACTTTGCCATGGTTATCTAAATCAAGGCATGAAGACATACGACTCTGTACCAATATGGTGGCAGTGTCAGAGTAAAAAGTCATATATAAGTGATATACAGAGGTAGGCTCAATCAATCAGACTTTCTAACAGATTAAATGGGGGAAGCAGTAAAAGAACATGATGGGCTGAGAATGCTACATAGATTGGGTTGCATCTGGAGGTAGAGTAGGGGCTGTCCTCAAAAATAACAGATACTTTTAAGAAGATGGAAAGAAAATATAATGATTTCAGTTTTTGGCATGAGTTTAAGATGTTAATAAGACATCCACTTTGAGTTGTCCATATGGAATTGAAGATGAGAGACTGGAGTTCAACAGAGGGATTTGGGCTGGAAAAATGGTTCTAAGTATTAGCATCAAGATGATAGTTAAATTCTTGGAAGCTACTAAAACCCACTATATAGATAGTATAAAGGGAGAGGAGAACAGTTACAGGGCCCAAAGTAGAGCAGTATAGGTGCCTACTAATATTGGTCTGGGTCTAGAGGAGATACTGATCCAGCAAAGGAAATTGGGAAGGAGCTATCAGGGAGGACCAAAACTGGGAGAGTTTTGTCACCAAAACCTAGAGAAAAGGGAATGTCAAGGAGAAGAGATTGACCGAGAAGAGGCTTTGGCAATGAAGGCATCATCGACAACTTTGGGGAGAGCATTTCTAGTTGAATGATGAGGTCAGAAATCAGACCATAGAAAAGTAAGAAGAGAGTGAAAAGAAAGATAGAGACACAAATCATGTACAGGGAGATTATACATAAAAAGGGTCAACATAGCCCTGACTGCTGAAATCCAGGATCACAAAGGCTTTGCTTATTAATGCTGTGACTCGAATGGGAGTCGATGGAACTTGAGACTATTGTCCTGAAAGTAGAGATTCTTGGTTGGACAAGAAACTTATATTGGACAGCTCAATGAGAAGAACAAAATTATTAGCTTATATCTTAAGGAAAACTAAATTGTTGGCAGGCTCTGAATACAACTCAGCCTACTTATGTTGCCAGCATCTCTGAAAAAAGAGATATCCACCCAGGTTTGAAGAAGACTGACAGAGAAGGTGGGGCGTTGAGACACAGCTGTGGGTCTGAACTGACAAATGTATGACAGGAGTGGGCTAGGTCGGAGACTGGGCTGAACAACAGCTGGTAATTGGATGACAGCTGGTGAGCAGAATCAAAGTCAACATCTTATTTCCCCTGCGTGAAGTGACTTGAGCTGCAAAGTCATCAAAGCTTTTATTACTTATGTTTCCTTATTACCTGATACTGTTCATACATGTTTTAGACATTAATAGTAATTTTTATTTAAGCCCAGAAATTCAGATACAACCAAAAAAAGGGCTGGGTATGATGTGTTTTTTACCCAGCACATTATTGTTTGATTGATTTTACACTGTCTCTGTCATTATTCAGAATCTAACTTCCCACAACCCTACTCTACCACCCCTAAGGTCAGGCCACTAGCCAAGTTATCTAAGGCATTTATGGAGAATTAGTTCTGAAAAAGTTTGGATAACCTGTTTTGAAATGATTTCTAAGTGGCATTTTGTAACATTTTGGCATCAGAAAAAGACACGTGCCTTTCTTGAGCTGATTTTTATCCAATGTACTCATTTACTCCCAAGAGGAATATAAGTTACATATAAGTATGCCGATGCAGAGTATGTTCAAAGGCATAAAGTAAATACAAGAGAGGGAGACTGATAATAGCAGGGGGACAGGGATGAGGAGAAAATCCAGAAAGTTCTCATGAAGGGGGAGGTACCTGAGGTATTCTTTAAAAGAACCTGGGCATCCTAGGAAAGAGGGAGGAGAAGTGTATACATTCCCAACAAGGAATGGGGGATGAAGAAACACAGAGATAAATAGATGATAGATAGATGCATCTTGAACAGGAAGTAGCAGGCAAACAGATTGACTGTAAGGAATGTATGAAGTCCTGAGGACACAATACAAAAAGGAGATCTTCTGAGCTGTCAAAGAGCTTACACTTGATTTGAGAGAGGCCTGGAATGGACCTCATATAATAGAGGTTAACATGAAAATAGCCAGAAAGATAGATAAGAGCCAGATTGTGGAAAGCCCCAAGTGGAAAGCCTGAGGAATGTGTTTGTCTTAGAGACAACAATCTGGAAAATTTTTTGAGAAGGGGATGGAGAAATGTGGTAACATCGATGTTAAGAAGTTGTAAATGACTAATGATTGAGTTTAAAAATCATTGATGAGGTGCTTGCTATGGACTATGGGCGCCATGCTTGGGGCTGAGGACAGAGAAATAAAATTGAGACAAGATTTGCCTTCAAGGACCTTGCCTTCTAACAGGAGGAGACATTACAAATAATGAGGGAAGGGGTAAGAGAGTTCTGATTGAGACAATAACATTGATAGTGAATGAAGTTAAAGGTAGGTGATAGACCCCTTTATAATAACGTCAGTATTGGGTTGATTATGGTGGATTTTGAGTAGAGATGGTTTCATCCTTTGGACTTGAATATCCAATTCCTGTCACATAGTGGGTGTTTCAGAAATACTTATTGACTGATTGATTCAAGGTAGTGGAAGGCAACGTAGAGGGGACACATATATCTTCCAAGCAGAAAGCAGGGAAAAGAGGGGAATGTGAAATACAACTTCTTCTGGCAATAGCCTGCTTAGCTCTTCTGTTCACAAAGATCTCCTTCTTCCCATAAGTACCCTCATTGAAAAAGTCGAGCTCAGAAGTGGATCCTGGACCTTGCAGGATGCTAAACTGAGCTTACTTTGGGCAGCAAGGATCTAAGTCCATCCAAGCTCCCTTGTCAATATCTGCATGAGGAGGGCTAGACAGAGCCTTACCAAGAAAACTTATTTTCTCCCTCATAAAAAAAGGTGAAAACCTTCTCAGACAGAAAATTGTATAGATTTCCAGATAATATTTCTGTATTAGATTTTTTTTCTGAATTGTTTTTCTTTGTCATAAAAGAGATCAAACCCTCTTTGATCTGGAGGGGTGAGAAATTATTATGCTATAAAAAGCACAAAAACATGCATATACATGTATATATACAAATGAGACCATATTGGTAAAATGCTTTAGCACAGGGCCCGGCACATAGAGGTAGTTAATAGATGCTCATTCTCTTTCTTCCATGCTCTGAAAAATCTATATTCCCACGTTATAGTACTATAAAAACCATACATCCAGACACAGAAAGGAACCCAGAGGCCTCTAGTGCAATAGCCTTATTGGCAGATGATGACACAAGTTCAGGGAGAGAGGGTCTGCATATATTCATGTCAAGAGGTTACTTTGTCCAACCCTTGGCTGTTATTAAGAACTGAATGTAGAAACAGCCTGTCCATGGTCACACAAAACAATAAAGATGGTTAGGATTAAAGCCCAGGCTTTCTGGTCAAATTCATTGTACTGCCCTGCCTTCCATCCCTGAACCTCACACTCTATCTGTTAAATGAGTTTGGAAGAATTGATCTCTTTAAAACACCTCCTAGACCTGACATCTTCTCTTCTAAAGTTCTGTCTCAGTTCTGACATCTAGGTCTCAGGCTCCTCCTAGCTCTTAACATCCCCTGTTCTAAGACCCCTCCCAGCACTGATATCTCCTGTTCTCACACCCTCTTAGCTCTGACACCCCATGTTCTCAAGATCTCCCAGCCCTGACATCCCTTGTTCTAAGCCTCTCCCAGCTCTGACTTCCCCGGTTCTAAAAGCCTTGACTGTTCTCTTTGTCAAATGGGGATTATGTCAATTACTCTGATTTAACCAGAATTGTTCTGAGAGAGAGAGAGAGAGAGAGAGAGAGAGAGAGAGAGAGAGAGAGAGAGATAAAGAGAGAGAGAGAGAGAGAGAGAGAGAGAGAGAGAGAGAGAGAGAGAGAGAGAGAGAGAGAGAGAGACGGGCAGATTTCTTGAGCCAAACAAAAAATTAGGCCCCAAATTCTTCTTCAAATTTCTCTAGAGAAATAAATGTACATACTCTCTGAATTTACTCAGAACATTTCAGACACTGTTTCAAGGAGCATGTTTTTCCCCCTATAAAAGAGGCTTTGTTCCTTTTTGTTTCTCTGTTTTTAACATTCATTCATATCAGATGGCACTTGTGTTAAACCTCCCCATCTTTCTGCTGCCAGAGGCCTTCACTTTTGTCCTTTTTTAGCATACTTTTCACATTTTCCCTTTTACTGGATTATTTAGAGGAAAATATAGCCAGGAACAAGACTTAGAAAGAGGAGAGACCCTGGTACTTCACTTGTTCAGATCCCTTATTTCACAAAAAGGGAAACAGAGACCCAGAGAGGGAAAGGAATTTCCCAAGTTCATAGAGTTAGAGAGAAAGTTTTCATTCTTTTCATTCTGGTTTTACTTCCCTTCAAAAACACTCAGCAAGTTAGATTTTATGTTTGGTCGTTTTTCAATCATTTACAACTCTTCACGATCCCATTTGCAGTTTTCTTGGCAGAGATACTGAAGTCATTTGCATTCCCTTTTCCAGCTCATTTTACAGATGGATAAACTGAGTCAAACAGGATTAAGCGAGTCATGCAGTTAATAAGTATCTGAGGCCGGATTTGAATTCAGTAGGATAAGTTCCTCTAACTGCAGACACAGTGCTCTATGCACTCTGGCACCATCTAGCAGTCCTACAGTAAATTAGATATGAAATTTTAAAAGCTCTTCCTTCTCCTCCTCCCCCTCTCTGATATAATAACTTTCCCAATCATTATTTTTATTGTGTTTTCTGGCTTTGGAGTTTGTTCTCCAAACAACATTCATTTTCATTGGATTGCCTCTCTCCCTTTTACATTTTCTGAGTTTGTTGTTTATGTGATTTTCCTGCTTCTCTTTCATGTATTTGTTAATTATTTTTAATGATTACTTTTTTTAACTGTGTCATTATTCAGATGTGATTATGGAGTCTACATTTGGGTCTTTCCATTATTATTTTACTAGGTTATGCTTTATTCAGGATGTGTGTTTAATTCCTCTGCTATGTTACATTTCTGATTTCTCCTAGCCCCTATGTGGTCTGTGTTTATAGGTACTGAACCCACTCAAGAAATATGAGGAGATGCAATTGCTCTCATTTCTAAATCACCACAAACCTTTCAAATCTCACTGCTCCACCCACCTATCCATTTTGGTTTTCTTTTCTTTTATCCCTCTCTTTCAGGATCCCATTAAAATATTACATCATCACCTATGGCCTTTTGGACATCCATTCTAAACTGAGATGTGTAGTCATTCACTGTCCACATTCTATTCTTTTACATTATCTAAGGCACAGGGAATAATGAAGTCTCCCTCTTTATCTACTACAATGTGGATCTATTAGCATGATTTTAACTTGTGCTCTGACAGATTTCCCCCTCACCCAGTCTCTCCTGCTTGTTTTGCTCCCTTCTTCATTTTTAGATGTTTCTTATATACAGTGAAGTATTTAGTTTCATCTTCTTTATTCAGCTCTGGTTATAAACAGTATTTATTAAATAAATGAATGAGTGAGTAAATTAACTAGCTTTTAAACCACTATGGAAACCTGTACACAATTGAGGATCCATCATATTTTCCAGATTTTCTTGAAATGTGATGCTTTTCTACTTCTGTCTCAAAAAGGTCATTTTCCACCCAAACTTCTGCCTCCCTTATGAACTTTTCTTCCATGGAGGGAGAGAGAAATGGTTCCACTTACACTGATGGATGTGCCAAGAGAGCTGGCAGCTGCCACTCTGCCTGTCTAAATGAAGTGTCTCACAATGAGGAGCCTGGCAAGAATGACCACTTTCTCCTCTTGTCACCTTGGCCAGCCAACTCACTTCTGCAGCTTTTCTCCAAAGATGCTCTCACTTTCTTGGGCAAAGAGGTTGGGTTTTAGTCAACTCAATTTTTAGAATTCAGTCTACTCTTGGAACAGAGCAGCTAGGTATCTCAGTGGTTAGAGCACAGAGTTTGTAGTTTGGAAGATCCATCTACTGAGGTCAAGTCACCTTAGGCTTTTATTAGCTGTGTGACACTGGGCAATTCACTTCATCTTGTTTGCCTCAGTTTCCTCATATAGAAAATGAGCTGGAGCAGGAAATGGAAATCCACTGCCAAGAGAACTCCAAATGGGGTCATGAAGAGTTGGACATAACTGAAAAACAACCACTACCATTGTTGGAGCAGAACTTTTTTTGTGTGTTCTCTACATTTCTAGGCTGTTATTAAAACAAGCTAAATGACAAACAAGGGCTCATTAGGAAAATGTTTCTTTTCATATGAAAAATTTATCGACCCAATTAGCGGGTATTTCATTTGTGATGTTCATCACTTAAAATAGCTAGGGAATGTAGGTCGGTTGCTGTATATCTTTTAAACCATGAAATGAACAGCTGCCCAGAGCCACCCTCCAGAGCTAAGGTGCTCTGCTCTGCTGGGGGAGTCCTTTGGGGGCTGATGACTGACTGCTCCCATCAGTGAAGAAGGATGACTAGTTGAACACACAATTCTTGGGAGACATGGAGACATCAACAGTTGGGCTGCTTTGGGACTTTAAAAAGATGATAATTAATCAACACTATTTTACAAGGAACCACAAACAAAAGAGATGATTTTCCATTTTCCTGGAAAATGTTCAATTCTTTGGTTTACAAAGTACATTCAGCAATCTGGTGGGGGTGGTATTGCCAAGTATCATCGTCCCCATTTTATGGAGGAAAAAACTGAAGATCAGAGAGAGGAAATTCATGACCAGGGTCCTCTGGTTGGAAAATATCACTGTCATGCCTCTCTGAGAGATAGAGAAAAGTTAAAATAATTCATTCAATATATCTACTGTGCACCAAGCTTTGAGCAAGATATGACTTAGAAAAACACTGTCTCTCAGTCACCCACCCATCTTCTATTCTTGAGAAAGAAGCTTGAAGGTCAGGAAGAGGGTCAAGATAAAAACTCAAATGTAGTCTCTTTAGGATAGTCAAGCAAACTTGACTAGGAATGGGAGAGCAAGCAAATGGAAGAAGAAGGAAGGAATGGAGACCTTAGCGCCATAAGAGAAACTTGGAAAATGAATTAGAGACATTGAGAGGATCAGGAAGGGGATGACATCAAAGATCTAAATCTAGCATGAACCTTAGATGCTACCAGCAACTAAACCCTATCATTTTACAAAAAAGGAAAACTGAGATGTTATCAACCAAGTAGAAAGTGGTATGAATTTCTACCTGAAACTAGCCTAGGAGCCAAGACCTCACATCACTACTACCTAGGAAACTTCAGTCATCTTCTATTTCTTTGGTCTTTCTGCCTCCTCCAGGACATAGGAAAAATTCCCAATTCTCCCTCCACATAGATGCCAAATATCTTTTTTTTTTCTAAAGTCCAATACTAGACATGTTACACTCGTGTTCAGAAAACTTCAGTGCTTCTCCACTTTCTCTGAAACCATGTACTTGTTGTAAGCATTTACAATCCTCATTGACCAATCTCTCCAGATTTATTCTTTATGATGTAGCCTCACCTACTCTGTGGTACAGTTAAAAGTTCCCTCGAAAAGGCACCTTTTCCTGACCCCATGTTCTTAGACTATAGGTGACTGCCTCTCATGGCTTCATTTCCATTCAAGGTTCTCTGCTCAGGCACCATGTCGTTAACTCCCCTCCCCAATTCCCCACTTCAGGTACCATTAGAAACATTTGCTGAGCCCCCTCCACTGTATTTACATCAACCAATCAACAAGTATCAGTTAAGCATTTATTATTTTATGGGTGCTCTGCTCAAAGGAATGTAAATTTTGATCCTTGAATTTTGATCCTCACAAGATATCTTGGGTTTTTCAGCCAGATTTCTTTCTTAAGGATCATGCCTTAATCCCAAATCACTCTGGACCTGATGGATTGCTCAACAATAGGTCCCACTTGGTCATTGTTTAGGCCCTGTTGTCTGAGTGATGTAAATAGCAATTATTTTTGTTTCAGTCAGAAATCCCAATAGTCTTTGATTTTTTAAATTAGACTAAGTAAAAAGAAGCCATTTTTTTTTGCCTCATTTCTTACCTAGTCTTAATCACTGAATGAATGAGGCATTGCTTCCATCTAGCCGATCCTAGGAAAGATCTGAACTTAAAAAGGTCAAGTCTCCCACTGCATCCATGGTCATCTCCAGTCATCCTAATCTGTATCTTAAAACTGCACCCAGATGGTTCCAGAGGACAGAGTGAAGCTGGTGACTTTGCACATCCTTCCTTCATTTAAATCCAATTCTTTTGCAAGTCATGACATCTCTTTCTGGATGTCATGTTCCTCTTCTAGAATGCAAGACAAACAACATGAGCTAGGCAATATGCTACAAAAAATGTTAAACAACAGAAACTTTATATTGGATCCTGGGGGGTAATAATAGAGGGCATTAAAGTTTATTAAGTTGGGAAAAAGGGAGAGTTGGTGACATGACCAGACATTTACATCTGTGTGGAACATTTCCAATAGAGACAGAATTGAAGCAAGATGGTTACAGAGGAGGCTATTACAATAGTCTAGGTAAGAGGTGATAAAGGCATGGACTAGATATAGTAGTTGTTGGAGTAGAAAAAAGCAGTCATGTTTTTTGATGTCTCTCCCCAGAAAAGTGTTAGCTTTTTTGAAGGAAAAGACAATTTTCCTTTAAGCAGTTGCCTTTCCAAAGCCTCCAAGGAGGCACTTATAAGTACTTATAGAATTGAAATCAATTTAATATCTGTTATTGGTTTGTCAAGATTTGGAAATAAACAGATGTTGGTAGACTAGCTGATTGTCCTTAATTTATTTACTAATAAAGTAAGAAATCTGCACTTTGAATTTGATGGATTAATGATCTAATGAGTGTGAGGGGATGTTACTACATTTAAAGGTAAAGATCCCACATTCCACCCCATTCGCCGAGTCTCATCTGTGTCTTTCTATCGGTCCTTAATAGACTATCTGCCAAATGCCTTTATTGCCCTCCTCTAATTCTTGCAGTGATTTCAAGACATGACTTGCAGGCATGGAATATTTGGAAATATCCACAGCTCTGGCCATACATCTTCTCATTGCCCTTTGGGTCACTAGTAAATTGTGGTATGGAACATAGGTCAGAAAAGATTGGGCTTTATTTCCACTTCTGACACTCATGAGCTATTGTGATCCTGCAGAAGATACTTAACTTCTTTGCTCCTCAGAAAAAGATTAAGACTAGACAGCCATTGAGGCCTTTTCCAGCTCTAATCTCTGATCCTGTGATCTCATCCTATGAGATCATGAAGTTCTATAAATGGAAATGAAAGTATTGTTTTTAAAACACTAAATACTTTCTAATGGTGATACATGTTCTTCTCTGAGAACTCTGAGTGTCTGAAAAATTAACTGTAAATTAGTCCCTGCCATCTCAATTGCTCATTTTCCTAAATGAAATTAGCTAAACAATGAAAGAGTGAGAAGCTGATCACAACTCCGTGACATTTCCCCACAACACAACCCCAGCCAAGTTAGATCTATGAGACAAGAACAATCAAGATAGAAAGGCCTAGTACAAGTACTTCTCTTCCTCTCTTCAGGAAAAATCAGTTCCAAAACCAGTCCAAGAGGCTGATTCTTTGAGAAGTAGCGCATTCATGTAGTGGTCAAAATGGAGAGTAGAACACTTTATGTTTTGGGTTCAGATCCTTGCACTCCTATCCACTAACAATAAGTCCTTGGAGAAATTACTTCACAATCTACTGTTTTGGGGAAGAAGAATTAAAAATCCCCCTGACCGTATTGCACCCTCCATCTCCTTCTGGACACTGTCCTTTGTGGGGGAGGAAGTGTCAAAGGTCTGGGACAAAGCACCTTCCATATGCCCAAAGCAATGATTTCCATTTGTGCCATCATCATAAGATTCCATTTCTTTCTGCCAGCCCAATCTCCCAAATGCGATGAAGGAAAATCCCCAATGCAAAGAGGAACAACTTACTCTTGAAAGTCAGGCCTTCTATTTCCTTCTGTTTCTTGCCTAATTTCTCACCTAATTTTCACCCATAAGAGATAAGAGAAATTGTTAAATGGCATTTTCTATCTGACCATATAAACATGAACTTTCCATCCCATAATGCACTTGCCTCTAGTTTGCTTTCAGTATATCTTCTGCTACCCTCCCCTCAATGATGAACATTCTCCTACCTGCTCATGTCTGAACCCATTTAATTATTTACAAGACTTGTCTACATTCACTTAGATTCAGAAGAATCTTAAAGACAATTAGATCAGGACTGGAAAATATAAAAGCTTGCAGAGAGATGGAGTAGTGGCAGACAATTTCTTTTTTTTTTCTCTCTTTTTTTATTATATAAATATTTTATTTTATTTTATAATAACTTTATATTGACAGAATCCATGCCAGGGTAATTTTTTAACAACATTATCTCTTGCACTCGCTTCTGTTCTGATTTTTCCCCTCCCTCCCTCCACCCCCTCCCCTAGATGGCAAGCAGTCCTATATATGTTAGATATGTTGCAGTATATCCTAGATACAATATATGTTTGCAGAACCGAGCAGTTCTCTTGTTGCACAGGGAGAATTGGATTCAGAGGGTAAAAACAACTTGGAAAGAAAAACAAAAATGCAAATAGTTCCCATTCGTTTCCCAGTGTTCTTTCTTTGGGTGTAGCTGCTTCTGTCCATCATTTATCAATTGAAACTGAGTCTTTGTCAAAGAAATCCACTTCCATCAGAATACATCCTCATACAATATTGTTGTTGAAGTGTAAAGTGATCTCCTGGTTCTGCTCATTTCACTCAGCATCAGTCCACGTAGGTCTCTCTAAGCCTCTCTGTATTCATCCTGCTGGTCATTTCTTACAGAACAATAATATTCCATAACATTCATATACCACAATTTACCCAGCCATTCTCCAATGGATGGGCATCCATTCATTTTCCAGTTTCTAGCCACTACAAACAGGGCTGCCACAAACATTTTGGCACATACAGGTCCCTTTCCCTTCTTTAGTATTTCTTTGGGATATAAGCCCAATAGAAACACTGCTGGATCGAAAGGTATGCACAATTTGATAACTTTTTGGGCATAGTTCCAGATTGCTCTCCAGAATGGTTGGATTCGTTCACAGTTCCACCAACAATGCATCAGTGTCCCAGTTTTCCCGCATCCCCTCCAACATTCATCATTATTTTTTCCTGTCATCTTAGCCAATCTGACAGGTGTGTAGTGGTATCTCAGAGTTGTCTTCATTTGCATTTCTCTGATCAATAATGATTTGGAACACTCTTTTACATGAGTGGTAATAGTTTCAATTTCATCATCTGAAAATTGTCTGTTCATATCCGTTGACCATTTATCAATTGGAGAATGGCTTGATTTCTTATAAATTTGAGTCAGTTCTCTATATATTTTGGAAATGAGGCCTTTATCAGAACCTTTAACTATGAAGATGTTTTCCCAGTTTGTTGCTTCCCTTCTAATCTTGTTTGCATTAGTTTTGTTTGTACAAAGGCTTTTTAATTTGATATAATCAAAATTTTCTATTTTGTGATCAGTAATAATCTCTAGTTCATCTTTGGTCACAAATTTCTTTCTCCTCCACAAGTCTGAGAGATAAACTATCCTATGTTCCTCTAATTTATTTATAATCTCGTTCTTTATGCCTAGGTCATGGACCCATTATGATCTTATCTTGGTATATGGTGTTAAGTGTGGGTCCATGCCTAATTTCTGCCATACTAATTTCCAGTTATCCCAGCAGTTTTTATCAAATAATGAATTCTTATCCCAAAAGTTAGGATCTTTGGGTTTGTCAAACACTAGATAGCTATAGTTGACTATTCTGTCTTGTGAACCTGACCTTTTCCACTGATCAACTAATCTATTTCTTAGCCAATACCAAATGGTTTTGGTGACTGCTGCTTTATAATATAATTTTAGATCAGGTACAGCTCGGAATGGCAGACAATTTCAACCAGGCACAGAAGTCTCCCTCTCAAGGGTAGATTGAGGGAAGTTCAACTTTGCTGATTTTCTAGTGCCTCAGGAATGAAAGAAGAAAATCCTCAGCATTAAGAGTCAGTATGTTTATGGTGTATGAGTCAGTTGCAAGCTAGGCCCATGAAGGAATGGAAAAGAATTATTAAAAGGAGAGCTGAACAATAAAGACCATCAACAGAAGTCACTATCTCTGAGAAGGAGACATTTGGAGAACTCCAGGAAGAATTGTGAGCCCAAATATATATATATATATATAGCCCAAATGATCTGTCCATAATAGGAGTAAACAAAGACAGAGAAAGAAACAGAGACAAAGATGTAGAGACACACAGAGAGAACTAGAAAGCTGGGTACTGATTATCCAACTGTGAACAAGAGAACTAAAGTAGATGTGGGCACACTCCAAGTTTTCATAGTACTTGAGACTGAGAGAACTTCATTTAATGGGAGAAATCCCAATACTACATTTCCCAAAGCACTATTTGAAAGGACATAGCATAGAAGGATCATTTATTAGTTAGGATGGATGAGGGAAATGAAGACAATTAAAAACCCCATAAGCATCTCACAAGAGATGGGGACACAAGAGTGTAATAGACAAAAGCCCTGTCCAGGAGGCTGATGAAAGGAGAAATGAAAGGCTCATCATTTGTGCTAGTGTCAAGAAAGTGTGTGTGTGTGCACATAGACATACATATATATATATATATATGTATATATATAAATATTTATGTATGTACTTATTTTGTGTGTTATATACATGCATAGGCATATGTATGTTTATATATAATACATAGATATATATGCATACCCTTATATATGCAGAAAGAGAGGGAAAGAAAAAGAGAGACAGAGAGAAAGAGAGAGATGGAGAAAGAGAGGGAGACAGGGAAAAAAGAGAGGGAGAGGAAGAAAGAGAGAGGGGGTAAAGTAGAGGGGGGAGAGAGAGGGAGAGATGGGGAGAGAGGAAGAAAGAGAGGGGGTGAGAGAGACAGAGAGAAAAAGAGACAGACAGACGATACTAAGTTTCAATACCATCATTAAATAACTGCCTTTGTCTTTTAATGTATGAAGTGATCTGGCACAAGGAAATATTAGTGGAGACTTAATGTTTCCCTTTTAATAAATGATGACTCATATAAGACACTGATTCAAAATGTAGCCAAGAGGGTTGTCAATTCAAGGGAAATCTTAGCTCTGATACAATACATAGTATTACATATGAAGAGGCAACTTAGTATTGACATGAGCATCAGGGAGGACTTTCCAGAGGGGGTGATATTTAAAATGAGAATCTAAGAGAAAGGGATGGCAAACATTCAGCAGTTCTTAACCAGGAATCTGTGGATTTTTTAAATGGATGTTGATAACTATTTCAATGTAATTGATTTCCTTTTGAATTCTATATATTTTAGAGTTAAGAAATTATTCAGAGAAGAGAACCACAGCTTCATCGGTGTCAAAGGGGTATATGATCAAAACAAAACATCATGTTTTCAGAAGAGAGAAAAGCCTGGACAAAGGAATGGACGCAGAAAAAGTCTAGAGAATGCTGGGTATAGATGTACTTTTAAGGCAACATTTTTCTTTGAGTTCACTTTGCAATTATGAGGATAAATCTAATATGTAATTCTCCCTCTCTTCTAAGTTGAATGGCATGGGGAATATTATGGTCACAAAGACTTTAAGCATTCTAGAAATTCTATCGCCATTAAGTTGCAGAGTTTGATGCATAGTACTTTCCTTTCCTTTCAAAAGGAATGTTCCATCATTGACATCTCTCTGGACAGAAATGTAATTTTAATGATCTCATTAAAATCTGCTTTCTTTGCCTAAAATATATTTTTGATCTTCTGTTGGCACTTAAACAAGTTAGATTTAAGTCATGAAAATAGGAATCCTACTTTCTTCTTCAGGAAACAGAAAGTAAATCATTTCCTGCAGGTCACTTTTGGTGTTTCCAATACAACCTATTAGAGGGAACTCATTGGCTTTTTCTTTCCTCCATAAATCCTGGCCTCTCAGACCTTGGTCATCATTCAAAACTCTGAGTAATCAGTTGACATCATTGATCCAGCTGTCTGGAAAATTATATTATGACAGTGCTTTTTCTAATAATCCATCAGAGGAAAAAATCATTTTGGTTCAACTTACAGCTCTCGTTCCTTCAAGGTCCAATGTCTCATCTAACCCCATCATTGATCAATATTAAGCTAGATTCTTAAGTGTGTTTTTAATGACTTTTTGCCATCGTCAGGAACAATTGGATGGAACAAATGTAGGTCGTTCCTGTCCAATGTTCACCATCTGTTTCCATTGAGAGTTTCTTTCTCTTTCTTTGTGTCAGCCATTGTGTAAAATAGACTCAAATTGAAGCATAGATAAATCGAAAGTTTGAAACACAAATCTTTGAAGTTGTCCTGGGACATAATTGCTTTTTTTCCATCACATCTTTTCAATGGGTTATGATGCTAGGGGAGAGATCATTTAAAATTGTCTTGTGGGAACCCCAGCCATTGATGCTTCAAGGAAAAAAGGATCACTCACAGGGGGAGGGAGGAATTTTATGATTTGCAAAGGATATTCCTCACAACAGCCTTTAAGAGGAAGATTGTGCATATGCTATAATTCCCATTTTGTAAAAGATAGAAATTAAAATTATAAAAGATTCATTACTTTGGTGTTCTATAGCTAGAAATTTAACTTGGCTCTTTAACCAAATAACACTTAGCCTTTTCACCAGAGCCTTATCCTCCAAGCATCCCATCTTTCACTCATTTTCTACCCTCCAATATCTTCTTTTCCCAACTTCCCTATTAATGGCAGGGAAATGAAGAAAGGTGTTATGGAATTAGTCATTCCATTTTAGAATTTCTAATGGAGAAAGAGAAAAAGGCTAAGCAATGTCTGGCTTGAACCTTGATTTGGGGAGGGCATTCAAAGGAAAGATAAGAAAGATCCCATGTGCTAAAATGCTACAGGTGATATTATCCCAACAGGAAATTCTCAAGAATGTAATTCTGAAGATGTAAAGAGAAAGAATTATGATAACAATGAAAAGAAGGTTTTAAAAATGGGATGACAGCCCAGAGAACTTATTGAACAATGTTGCTGTAATAGAGTCGTATACAGAAAATGGAAGCATTACATGATAGATATATAAAGATAGGTGTTATAGACTATATGCAGAAGATATGGAAAAGAATTGTAGTTGACAAAAAGACCAAAGACAACAAAAGCACATTGTGGGGTGGATTGGTAGCTTTACTGAGGAATGGGAGGAAATGAAAAAAAATGTTTTTCAGTTTGACATTCATGGTGGCATTGGATGATGGCAACAGAGAGGTAAATGTTTGTTGGATGACTGATTGAAGGCAAAAGTGCTAAATTCTGATTTTGATTCTGCTTTCACTGACAAGAAGAAATATCATTAGGCTGGAGAAGGCAGCGAATATGGCTAAATAAGTTATGGTAACCAAGATAAGTAAGGAGATGGTAAAAATATATATAACTACCCTTCTATTGAGTTAAACAGCAACAATTGAACTGCATTCCAATTTAGTTAGAAAACTGAAATATGTGATTTCTGAGAGACATATTAATGATTTCTGTAAGCTTGTAGGAAATAGAAGATGTACTTTTGGGCTTGAAAGGAGACAATGTTTTGATATTCAAAAGAAAAGAAAAGTAAAAATGGACACTGAAAATTGCATCCAACTGAGTTTTACTTGGATTCCTTTCTTTTGTTGGTTTTTGTGAGGGCAATTGGGGTTAAGTGACTTGCCCAAGGTTATGCATTTAGAAAGTGTTAATTGCCTGAGGCCAGATTTGTGCTGAGGACCTCCTGACTTTAGGGTCAGTACCCTATCAACTATATCACCTAGTAGTCCCTTGACCCAAGTCAATACACTGTTAAAGGTAGGGTTAGAAAACCTCTTGAAAATGAGGCAATGATTACATGGATGGCTTCATCAATGTCAGACTTCTTTCATTTCTGATTTTGATAATGTTGCAAATCTGATAGCTCAGAGAAAAACTAAAAAAAGTAAACCTGGATTTAAGCAAAGAAAAAAGTAGCAAATGTGCTACTTATAGAAAATGTGAAGCCATGTAGGTTAAGCACTAGTATAATTAGGCATATTTCAAACTACTTGATTGGGCAGATCCCAAAAGTAGTTATGAAAGATTCAAGAACAATCTGAAAGGTTTCAGAAGATTACTGTATCTGTGTTTGATCTCAAGCTATTTTGCATTTTAATCAATGACTTAGGTGAAGACAAAGGTGAAATAATTATTAAATTTGAAGATAATAGGAAGATAAGAGAGAGCTACCACACAGATAACAAATAAAAGATCCAAAAAATATATCAAAAGAATAGAACATTGGGCCAAATATAAGAAAATAACATTACATGGGGCGGGGGGGGGAATAAAGATATATCTTGTATTTTAAAAACCTACTTCACATGTATAAAATAGAAAAGAAATATGGCTACACAGAATTTTGTCAATATATGGTATTTGAAAACTTGTAGGAACTGATGTGGAATAAAGTGAGCAGAACAAAAACAATTTATTCTGTAACAGCATTGTAAAGATTATCAACTTTGTTAGACAAAAGTTCTGATTGACACATTTATCCCAGAGGATTCATGGAGAAGAACATTATAAAAATGTTGTGGGCAACATTTTTTAAAATAAAGATCTCATTACACTAGGGTGGTGTTTGGTGGACTAAATGTTCAATATGAACAAACAGGGGGATGTGACCATCTAGAAAATGAGGAAATCTTGAGCTGCAATAAGGCAAGGATAATGTCTAGGACAAGGGAAATAATAATTCTTTTGTAATTCCATATACTCAGACCACAAGAAGAATATTATTAGCCATCCGATTTAGGAAAATATTTTCCAATCATAAACTATCCCCTCCGAGTAGTCTTTCTGCTCTGAAATTCTCTGCCTCAAAGATGAGTCTTCAGCCTGGTATTCCAGTGCCTTTCACAGTTTAGCCCCAATGCACACTGCAAGATTTATTATTGCTTTGTAGCTAATATTAGATTGTAAAATGGTCATTGCACCATCTCTAGTGCCTTACTGTATAGGGTGTTTTTGAGACAAATGGGATCATGGATGTTAAGTGCTTTGTAAATTCTCAAGTATTATATAAATAATAATTATAACTTGCATTAATGACTGTTAGATGGAGAATATTTTCTCTAGCCTCTCTTCTCCAATGGTACACGCATGTGACAATGACTACAAGGGCGGTCTTCTAGTGCGCCCTTGAACTATCTAAGAATGTTTTATGGAATGGATTATGAAGGAAGAAAGGAATAAGAGGTTCACTCCTTCAGCTTTTTTGTTTTGTTTTGTTTTGTTTTAGAAGCCAAAATCTGTTATTATTATTAAAGCTTTTTATTTTCAAAATATATACATAGATAATTTTTCAACACTGACCCTTATAAAACTTTGTGTTCCAAATTTCTTCCCCCTACTCCTGTCCTCTCCTCTAGATAGCAAGTAATCCAATATGTGTTAAACATGTGCAATTCATGTGTGTGTGTGTGTGTGTGTGTGTGTGTGTACAATTATCACACAGCATAAGAAAAATCAGTTCAAAGGGGAAGAAAAATGAGAAAGAAAACAAAATGCAAGCAAACAACAACAAAGAGTAAAAATACTATGTTGTGATCCACACTCAGTTCCCACAGTCCTCTCTCTGGGTGTAGATGACTCTCTTCATCACAAGACCACTAGAAATGGCCTCAATCATTCCATTGCAGAAAAGAGCCATGTCTATCAGAAGGATCATCATATAATCTTGTTGTTGTCATGTACAATTATCTCCTGGTTCTGCTCAATTCACTTAGCATCAGTTCATGTAAGTCTTTCCGAAGTCATCCTGCTGATCATTTTTTATAAAACAATAATATTCCATAACATTCATAAATGTCAATTTATTCAGCTATTCTCCAACTGTTGGGAATCTACTCAGTTTCCAGTTTCTTGCCACTACAAAAAGAGCTGAATTTTTTTTTTTTTTTAAAGCATACAGGGTATGTTGTATTTGTATTAGGTGGTGGCAGAGATCAAATGAATAAGGTACGTTCCCCAACAATGGATTGGTAGGATCTAAGTATGAATGACTATTTGACTCGGTAACCATGGTTTATTTCTTTTCTCATTATAAAGTCAGGGTCTCTAGGGAGGGAAATAGTATATTGAGATATACTGATATAAAAAACAAAGAGAAGCAATAAAATAGTGAAACAAAATAAAATTAAAAAATAAATAACTAAATTACTACCTTCTCTGCAACTTACAGTTTTAGATTTATGGTCTCAGAATTAAGGGCCTTGATCAGATTACAAAGTCAATGTTCCAGAGGTGAATTTTGAACCCATTTTCCTCAATTCAAGACTGTCTGTTTTTCTATTATGCTGCATTAGAAGGAAAGCTCTTATTCTACTTACAAGGACTGAAGTAGCTGAAGAATCAGTATGATTCCATTTTAGAAATATTTTAGAATATGTTTTGGAATACTTTAAAAAAAAATTGAGGCCAAAAGGTATTTTTTCGTTGGCATAAAGTCAGCCTTGGGATACTGGTTACCTTGGGAGAAGAAATCCATTGATCCAGGACCTATAATCTATCCTTACTCTGTCCAAACAACTAGATCACTTTGGTTCATCTCACTAAGTTTGGGCTTCTTGTTTGGCCATCTATGGTCCCAGGTATTCCAGTCCATGGCCAGGCCATCAAACTATTGTCTGTCCATTCTTGCAATGGGAGCCAGCCTCAGTAAGTTTGCATAAAATGAGCTGCTTCCTGTAGGCCTTACATTTTCTGATATCACATGCTATTATTTTAATGTACTCCCTCAAGGGCTTTCAAACACTTCTCATTCTTTCCACTGGGCTTTGGGAGACTGGAAACTTCTGCTCTCTTGGCTTTGTCCTATCCCAATGCCATAGTCCCAGATGAGTTACAATCCTGTGTAGCTGACCAGTTCTTCCCAGCTCTTTACAGAGACCATCTCCTTGATCTTTTGATTTATTCATCACCTGTACTTTAGATGTATGTAGCTCATAACTGCAACACATATACTTGTTAATTAAACATTTATTAAACACCTAGAGCATGTAAGCCCTATGCTTGACCCCGAGAATAAAAAGATTTTTTAAAATAACAATAACCTTATTATCAAGAAATATATAATCTAATAAGCTTGTGAGAAAGGGGGGATAAAGCAATAAGTGAAATATAAAAGGGAAAGAGCTATTACAATTTCCCAGGAAAAATGCTGCAACAAGTTAAGAAATTAGATGTCATTTATTAAGTGCCTTTTATGTGCCAGGTATTGAACTAAGCACTTTAAAAATATGACCTCATATCATTCTGACAGTAACCCTAAGAGAAAGGTGATATTATTATGCTTATTTTATGATTAAACAAACTGATGCAGAGGCTTTTCGACCAGGGTCAAAAAGCAAGTGTGAGAAGTCATAGTTGAAAAGATTTTTTTTTTTTTATTCTAGACCCAGCACTCTATCCACCATGCCATCCTTGTGTCGAAGTTGACTATGGGATTTAGGGGACACTTTGTGAATTAAGTAGCTTCTGGGTTGGGCTGTGAACGAAAAGAAGAGCTCCAACAAATGGATATGTGTGGGGAATTATGGCTGACATGGGAGTTGGCATGAGCATTCTAAGACATCTCAGAATCACAGAATACCCCCCAAAAATATATTTTTTAATATCATACTGGAAAGTTTATGCAAAGCATACCCATACGAAATTTCTTATATCTTAGAAAGTCTCTGAAACTTATGGACTCAGATTCCTCTTCTTTTCCCTATTAAAGAAAAATCCAATCATTACTTTGGGACCCACTTTCCTGTTTTTCTCTTAAAAAAGAGTTCTGTTCCTTGAGCTTAGAGCTATTTTTCTGCAATTCTCTACCCACCCTGGTCTTTGTTGAAATTGTTCATTTTAACCAGGTCAATTTAACCAGTCAATTAATCAGGACACTCCATTCTTTAGGTGTTCTGGATAGTGAATGTTTGATTGTATTATAACAATGTCAACTAAACCTATCCTGTTCCCAAGTCCACCTCCTCACCTCTATATCTATTTATGCAATTCAGGAGATTAAACTCCCAGCTGCGTTTTTAGAAATTCAACCCAGAAATTTGATTTAGAAAAAAAAAGTTTGCCAAGGAAAAAGACATAATTCTGTAAATATGCAAGAGAGACTTCCTGAAAATGACTTGATCGGCTCCTTGCCCATTATCGATACATTTTCCACCACTGACCTAATATTATCTAATGGACACTTGCCTCCACCCTTGGGCTGATCCAAGGAGCAGAGGCAGTGTCTGAGAATGACTTGAACAGAGACATCAGTTATTCTCACTTAACTCAAAGCTGTCCCCAGACATATTGATCTTTGCACAAAATGTCAGATACCTCACTTTCCACAATAGATGTCTCAAGAAAAGGTGCATCTTCGATTGAACTTTTATAAATCAAATCATCCTTTGAATGCATGAGTTGGCATACAACTTACAAAAAAACAACAAAGTTGTATAGGACTCCACCACTTCATAAAAATTGGGGTGGCAGGCTCCCCTGATTCTCCTTTATAAGCTGAGAATGGTGGGATGACTTAATGTTAATACTGTATCCTGAAAGAGGGTGCTGACCACCCGTTAGTTCCAATTCTAACATGGTGGTCTGATTTGGTATTGTATTGCAGGAAGGACAAAGATACACCAAACACTATTCAGAGGAAAGTAATGAGGTGACTGGAGATTCAGCGACATGGGAATGAGCCATATGAGAACCTAGGGGTGTAGAACCTGGAAAGGAGAAAGCTCAGGGGGCTCAGGAAAATTTTTTTCAAGCATTTGAAGGTATAGGTGTTAGCCTTATTTTAGTTTGGTTCCATAAGATGGAAATAGAAGAAATTTAGAGAAAAGGAGGCAGCATATTTTAGCGCATTGTGAGGGAAAGCTTCCTAATGATTAGAGTTATCTAAAATTGGAATGATTCTAAAACAATTTTGTTAAACTTCAACAGAAATGGATTTCTGCAGGTTACATATTGGCTTAGAAAATCACAAATTAACATTATTTATATTATATTATATTTATTGAGTATTTCTCAGTTATATTTTAATCTGTTTCCCACATTTTCAGAAGTACTGTGGGTCAAATAAAACCAATGGGCCATCTAGTATAATTCCCTGAAATTAGAAAAAGAAATAGGTCACTGCCCCAAACATCAGTAAGTAATCAAAGGAATATGAAAACAATTGATCAGTTGGGGCCAGTATTCAGATAAGACATATGGTTTGCTTGAGATATGCAATTGTGAGAAAACTCCTTGCATTAATCTTTGGATATGACTAGGTTTCTGGTCAGTGGGGTTCACTTATTCTAACCCCTGCAATTTTCTCTTTTGACAATCCCCTTCAGCTCTAGAAGACATGATCCTTACATCACTAGAAGTCTTCAAGTAAATATTGAAAGGCTACTTTTCTGCCATGCTCTACAAATGATGTTTATATACATGTGAGTCTGGATGGCTTCTGGGTCTCCTTTAAAATCTGAAAGGCTAGGAACATAATTTCCATAAATCAAGATTGACCTGGAATCAATGCTGATCATTAGAATTAGACAAGGTGACAAAGATACATTGGTTCAACTTTTCATTATGTGGAGGGGTCCCCATAATTTCTTTATTAGAATCACAGGATCCAAGGGTACCAAGGGGTCAGAAGAGAGCTTTCTAACCTCTATCTGAGAGGGGGTTGATATGCCTGATAGGCACAGCCTTATGTGTTTTGCTGTTTTATTGGAATAGAGTAATAGAGAGCTAAATCCTTTTCATATGACATACAAAGAACCTAAAAACTAGCAAAATGATGATGAGATGGTAGTCTATTTTTACAAGAGTAATAGAGGCAAAGAGTCTAGAGACATGGTTGCCAAAAATCCTGAATTAAAAAAGTCCTAATAAATAGATCATGTAATCAAAATTTAGATTGAGAGGCCTAAAGTCACTTTACCTTTTCCCCCATGTGGCCTTGAAAGGAATTGAATGAATAATTGTCCTGATCCTATGAACAAAAATGGAGCTAGAAAATGACTTAGTCAAAGAAGTGCAATCAGTAGGTATTAGAGTTGGGAATTTATTTCTGAATTCCTGATAATATTTCTAGGATTCTTTCCATTTAAGTGGTAGATAAAAGTGAGGCTTTATAAGATATTTATCGGAATAATATAGAAGTCAGTTATAAAGGAGATTACCAGGAAAGATATAGCATCCCCCTTCAGTCTCTTCCTGCTTTCCCTCCTGGTGAGGGCATTACTGTTACATTGATGCACTCAAAGACAAGGACAGAAGGCATTATAAAGATAATCGCATGTAATACTCTCAAGTTAGACATGCAGAAGTTAAAGCTCAGAGAGAGGACTAAGCATATCCAAGGTCAAAAAGTAAACTAGTGACAGAGTTAGGACGACATTTCAGTCTTCCTAACTACAAATACAAATACAAAGTTATTTCTCCTACTCTTTTATAATGGAAGTCATTGTACCAAAACTTAGTTCTTCTCCTGATTATGATGTTCATTTAAGATTTTGAATCTCTCTAATATCTTTATCTTATAATGTTACATATTCCACATAGGAGATGCCACAGGATAGAGTGGGATTATAAGGTGAACCTACAATCAAGAAAGATAGGAATCTGTATGAGTTATGTGACTGAAGGCAATGAATACTTTGAGCCTAGTTTTCCTGTTCTGTAGAATAGGAGTAATAATAGCACCTGTTCCACAAAGTGTTGTGAACATCAAAGAAGATCATGTATATAAAGCAACACGTAACCTTTAAAGCTGGAATTGGAGATGGGATTTCATTCTTGGAGGAAATTCCTGAAGAACTTTCTCCCACTGTACGCTAAAGTGTTTTCTCAGGATCACATAGACAACATATGCTAGAGATAGGACTACAGGTTTCATTAAGTCACATTGCCTCCAACTTTCAAAACAAATCCATCCCTAGCTTCCATTTACTTTTGAAAAGCCATTTCTTTTGAAAGTTGTTGAAATTTGAAATAATGGGCAGCATTTGGGGAGGGAATCAAATTAGGCTGAAAACAGGGAATGTCTTAGTGTGTAATATCCAAAGGTGCTTCAAGAAGAAGGCATTCTTTATCATTGAATGTTTGATGACAATTTGGCCAATATATCAGAAAGAGGAAAGTTCATAGGCTCTATTATCTTATCATTAGAAACTACTCTCTTTCCAGAGCCAAGGATCAGAGAAGATTTTGTGCCTTCCATAACACATGACTGAATCATACTGAGACAGCTGACTCATGTAATTAGCTAATTCTTAAGATGGAATTGACTTAGTGAAAATGTCCACCCAACCCACACAGACACACATACAGAGTTTATTCTCCAACACTGACAAAGCTGTACTTGCATTAATCAGGAATAAAATCCATTCTCTTTCCCAAATTTGTTTCACTTCTTAATTTCACCTAGAATTTGAGAGAGCCCTTGCTTGGATATGAGTGGTTTGGTTTTACCAAACAGCCTCAATGCATGCTATAAGACAATAACTACCAAACAATTAACTCTCCAGCTTTAGCTTCTGTCTCTTAGTTCCCATTTCTCAACCCTGGCACAATTGACAACTATTATAAATAAGCAAATTGAAAGTTATTTTAAAAGCAACTCCCAGGGTATATCACTGGGTAGGGAGAGATGCTGCCTCATCTTCAGTGGCTGCCATGGCTACAAGAAGATACAATAAGAACGGATGCTGATAACAAGGAAAGATTCCAAGACTTTGTGTCCTTCGAATGATCACTCTGGTTAATCAAGACCTGATTCCTTGGAAACTGGCATCTGAGTGTGTTGTCCACAGAACATCTGCAGAGAAATCTCACTGATTTCTGTGCATGGCTTTGGACAATGACATGTAGTGAGGATTCTGATGGGGGATTGTCTGTGTGAAATCTCTTTGGTTTCCCAGGGGCTGTCTCTGACAGTAGTAATCCAGGTTTCAAGGTCTGGGTGTCAATTCAGTCTCCTAATTCAATTTTGTTGCGAATTTTCATCATAAACAGGTGGCAAGAAGTTGCCTGGAGACAGTGACCATGTTATTTTTGGATCTTCTTCCACCTCCATCTCAAAGCCCTAGATCTTATGGGGATCTAATCCACCCTTCTTATTTTTCCATAAGGAAACCAAGATCAAAAAGAGTGTGACCCACATAGAATTGACCTCATACTGCTTACTTTCTCAATGGATGAGGGGAAGACTTGGAGGAAGGGAAAGAATTTGAAACTCAATTTTAAAAAAATCAATGTTAAAAACAAATATGTAAAAGTAAAAGCAAATTGAATGATATGATTTGTCCAAGTTCACATAGATAAGAAATAGCAAAGCAGGAGCTAGGTCCTAGATTTTTGGACTTTGACAATTTGATTATGACTTCAGAGAGATTAGGAGAAATGCATAGGGTCTATCATCAGACCTGAGTTCAAATTTGGCCTTGGATACGTGCAAGTTGTGTGACCTTGCACAAGTCACTCAACCCCCTCTTTACCTCATTATACTTAATTGTAAAGTGAGAATGATAAAAATACCTGCCATCTAGAGTTGTTGTGAAGAGAAAATGAGATATTTGGAAAGTACTTACTACAGCACATAGCCCATAGAAGACAAAAATAGTTGGCTATTATTATTCTATAGCTTTAGTCTGTAAGAACCATAAATAAGTAAGGGTACAGATATCATCTGTGACTTGATATTTTTATTGTCTAAGCTTTACTTTTTTTTTTTTTTTTTGGCTGAAGCAATTGAGGTTAAGTGACTTGCCCAGTGTCACACAGTTAGGAAGTGTTAAGTGTCTGAGGTTACACTTGAACTCCGGTCCTCCTGACTTCAGGGCTGGTGCTCTGTCCACTGTGCCACCTACCTGCCCTAAGCTTTACATTTTCTTTGTGCTGAAGGCTTCAGATAACTCACAGAACAGCTCAATTAACAGTCCATATTCAACACAACAGAATGTAAATAACACACACACACACACACACACACGCACAAAAGTCTTTCCCATAACCATACTCACTCAACTCATCCTGTTCAATCACAAGTTCTTATTTGAATCTCCAAATTTTCCACCCATTGAATTTGTAGTATGCTGGCCAGTTTAAGAAAGACCAATTGTCTACACTAATACTGGTTTTATAAGCTCCATGAGCATCATAAGGAAGAGAACCTTGTGCCTATATAAAGGTAATTCACCACAACTGATGAACTGCCCTGCCTCGTTAATTATGACTACACAAGGAACATTTATCTGACAGATAGGAGTGAAATTTCCTACCCATAAAGTCTGTATATATTAATGAAGAGAATAAAATCTTTTGCTCAGGTATGGATGAGTTGGGACAGTGGGCCAAGTGATTACATGGTTGGGCTTAAAATAAGTAGCATTTGGGGTCAGTGAGGTTACAAGGTAGATAGGGCTCCAACTGTGGAGCTAGAAGGACTTGACTTCAAATTCAACCTCAGATACTCGGCTTACTACACTTACCATGAGATCTGGACAAGCCACTTAAGCTCAATTGCTTCACTCAAAAAAAAAAAAAAAATTAGCAAGTCACATTTTGATGTGAGAAACTGATCACATAAATGTTCATCTCTTGCATTACAATGACAACCCCCCTTTACCATGAATCCTGCCCTTTGCACCTTCTCAGGCAATGCCTCTGTCTGTGATACTATCTCTTCCCTCTGCCTCTTTCCAGCACAATTCCCTGCCAATCTGATTCCTGGTTACCACGATGCAATTCTAACACTCACATGTGCAAAAATATCCCATACTTCCCATTGAATCTACCCCAATCCCACTACTCAACTGGGGAAATTTCAACAAGACCATAACCAATCTCTTTCATTAGCATTATACTAGACCATTTGGAGCATTCAGTATACCATCGGCAATTCCCTGAGTAGTAATGATTTCATGGAAGCATTGAGGTTATCTTATCCAAATAATTATCCCAATCTATAGCATCCCTATAGTGGAAATATAAAATCTACTTTTTTTGTGATGAGGAACTCACCCTTCCTCAAGGTGGTCCACCATATTGTCAAACTGTTGACATTGTTAGTATTTATTTTTTTCTATACATGGATCTGTCCATTGCTTTCTCCACCATAATCCTTTGGCTACTGGTTCTGTCCTCTAGGGCTAAGTAGATATTTCTTCTTCCACATGAGAACTTCACTTGAAGGCAATTATCATGAATTCTATCCCATGTCTCCTCTGCACCAGGTGAATCATCCTTGATTAATACAAGTTATCTTCCTAAATCCTTGTCCCCCACCCTCCTATCATCCTGTATCTATCCTATGGGTATTCTCTAACTTATTCATCATTTTCTTAAAATGTGGTACGCAGAACTAATTATATTGCTCCAGAAAGCGGAAGGAACCTCAAACAATGACAACATGACTATAATAATAAACACAACAATGTTTTGGCCATAGAGAATATGTCTTATTTATTTAATTTTCTTCAGTGCCAAGAACGAGGTTTTTCCCTTAGTTGGCACCTAACAAATGTTAGATAATGAATGGATGACTAAATGACTAAATGAATTATTGTTCAGTTAATCATAATAGTCAAATAGCACCTTCCATCTTCAGCTCTGCTGGATAACTGGCATATTCCTGAGTTTGTCCATGATATGCCCATTCCTGAATCATGCTATAAAAAGCTAGAGCTCTAGCCCAGGCATGAAGCAAAGTTCATCTTCACAATGGGCAGTAACTGTGTCCCTGTCAATGCTGTGAGTAGTGAAGTGGTAATTAGCTGAATTGATGATCGTCCAGAACAGCATGTTCTATCGAGGAGCTCCTGAGAATGTCACAGGCACAGGTGGCCAGGTTGGCAGAACAGAATTGCTCTTTTGAAAAAATTCAGGGGGCCAGTAGTAGGGGAATATTGGAGGGGAAGAGACTTACTTTAATAAATCCCTAAAAATAGGATGCAAAATCAGAAGGGGAATATCAGTCCCCATTTGTCAGGGACAGGTTTTTCAGAGGTGGTTCAGAACAGGGTTTCTGAAACCTTTTCCACTCGTGACTTATTTTTACTCAAGAAATTTTTATGTCTTCCTGGGTATATAGGTATATAAAATAGATATACAAATCAAAGATTTACTGATAAAAATCTTAATTTTGTGACCAACAATGCAATCATGTGTTTGATTGTATGTGTGTGTGCATGTGTGCACATGATTAAGTGTGCTCAAATGTGCGAGTGTGCTTGCGCACCAGTGAGTGTTTAAGTGTGTGTGCATGTGTGCATGCAAGTTTTTGAACACATGTGTGCACACCCATATTTCAGTGTGCACATAAGTGTGTGCATTGTGTGTGTTAGCATGTGCACCAGTGAGTGTTTAAGTGTACATGCATGTGTGTTCATGCTTATGTTTGCATGTGTGTGCACGTATATGTATGTGTGTGTGTACACTCTAAGTGTTTAAGTGTGAGCATGTGTGTTCATGCTTATGTTTGCATGTGTGTGCACACATCCATGAGTGTTTAAGTGCATGCATAAGTGTGCATATGTGCATGCACTAGTGCGTGTGCCCATGAGTGTTTAAATGTGTGCATGCATGTGCTCACCCATGAGTGTTTAAGTGCACGCAGAAGTGTGTGCATGTGCCAGCACGAGCGCGCAATCCCATGAGTATTTAAATATGTGCACTTGTGTGTGAGCAAAGGTGTGCACACATGTGATGTTTAAGTGTATGCGCATGTGTGGGAGTGTTCAATCACATGTGTGCTTGCCAATGAGTGTTTAAGTGTGCATGTGCATGCCCATCAGTGTTTCAGTGTGCACATGCACATGAGTGTTAAAGTTTGCACACATGTGGGCACATATGCATATGCACCCTTGAATGTTTAAGTGTGTGCACATGTATGTGAGTGTTCAATCGTGCGTGTGATTGCCAGTGAATGTTTAAGTGTGCACGCATGTGTGCATGCATGTGTGAGTGTGTGTTCTGTGTGTTTAATTGTACTTGCATTTGTGCATGCACATGCATGTGCACACATGATTGTTTAAGTGTGTGTTGAACAAGTGTGTGTTTAAGTGTATGCACATTTGTGTGCACATGTGCATGCACACCTGTGAGTGTTTAAGTGTGTGTGCATGTGTGTGCATGCATCCATGCGTGAGTGAGCATGCTTCCGATTGTTTAAGTGTGCGCCCAAGTGTGCATCTGCGTGTGTGCACACCCGTGAGTGTTTAATTGTGTGCATGCATGTGTGTGTGCACACACATGATTAAGTGCGCGCACAAATGTGCGAGTGTGCATTCTCACATGTGCACACCTGTGAGTTTTTAGAAAAGAAGACTCAGGGGAAAATACAATCACTGTCTTTGAATGTAGAAAGTTTGTTGTGTGGAATGATTAATCTTGTCCTACCTCATTCCAAAGCATACAGAGAGTTTGGCTTACATAAGAGGAAAAACAAGCAGAACCAAACCAGTTTCCCCCATTGTTCAAGTTTTCTGACTTTGGAGTGACCTCATTACCAATTCCCTATTACAGGGAATCTGTAAGAGAAGACTTCACAACTATTTGTCAGAAGTGTTCCAAGTGTTCCACTGCTCAATTATACATTGAACTAAATGTTCTCTGATGTCCTTTCGGCACACAATGGGAGCCATCATTGTCCTCAAATACTTGAAGCTCTTTCATATGAAAGAGCCATGGCATGGATTCTGCTTAACTCCAAGGAGTAGCAAGATGCAGCTGTAAACCCCAAACCACTGGAGTCTCTGAAGCATTAAACATGTGTCATTCTGAGGGAAATGAGGAGACAGGCACATAATGTTGAATAAATGAAAACTTATGAAGAAGTACAGAGAAGAATCCTATCTGAAAAATGTGTCATGGGTAAGATTGAAGGATAAACATCAGATGACCTCTATGTTCTGTTAGCAGTCTCATGACGTCAGGAGAAACTAAGGAACTTAGAGCAGGACAAATCCACTCCCATCTGGAAACTGCATAAGGGATCATGGATTAGAGTAACACAGGGATGGGTGAGCAAGGACCGATTATGATCTGAATCATTACAGTTAACAAGTCAGAACGATGAGCTCCTGGATCTGTTTGGATGCATGAGGACGCATTTCCTATCAGTGAGAGCTATGCACAAATAAGATGGATTGCCTTGGGGAGTGATGAGTTCCCCATTGCTGGAAGTTCTAAATCAGAGACTAAATGGCAACTGTGGGAAGCTGAAAACAGGTTCTTGGTCAGTTGCAGAATAGATTTGATGCCCTATGAGATTCCATCTAATTTTGAGAGACCATATTTCTGGGAATGAAAAATTCGGTGTAATCTAGGGATGCCAGAGAAGGAAAAAATTAGACGAATTGTGGTTGTCAGGAAAGTCTTCATGGATAAGATGGGACTTAAAACTGGGTCTAACAAGTAGGATTTAAATTTAATGTAAACTTTGAACAAGAATGAATTATAGAAGCCATGGAAGATCCTTACAGTCTTCAATGGATTCCTCTGTAGAGGTGGTCCCTGTTGCAATACAATTCAATTCAATTAAGTTCATCAAAAAGTGACTACATTTCTACTAAGTGCATGAAACTGTTCTGGGTACTATGAAGATTTTTTTTCAATCACACATTCCCTATAATCACAGAGGTCAGATTCAATTTCAAGACATAAGATAGATGACAATTCTCCGTGCTTTCTCATTCTGTAGAATTCTTGTTCATCTTTGACAACCTAACTTTCGTAGGGCTAATGGTTTTCTAGAATCAGTTCTCTGGATCTTCTGAGTATGTCATGGCTACCACTGAATTCCATGAGCTGGCCTTTGAAGCTCCTTCTAGTTCACTACAAGACAAACGCTCTATTATTCTTGATCATGTATGCTGATGATGTAGCTTATATTTCTCCTCTTGTGAGAGTTGTCATTGATGATGTGCTGCTAACTATTTATACCCAATATACAAAGAACAGTTCAGTAAAACTATCCAAAATACTGGGAAAAATCAGATGTTACATATAATGTTGCACATCCAGAATGCTGCATCTTTCTAGAAAGGCACAGGGAGATATCTTCTCATCTTTGGAGCCAAATGTGATCAATATAATCTTTGTCAATCAATCATGAAGCATTTATTAAGCACCCACTAGGCGCCAGATATGGTGTTAAGTACCAGTAATACAAATAGAAAGAGAGAGTTTTTCTCAAGGAGTTTTCATTGTAATGGGAAAAACCAACACATGAAATGGGGGAAAAAAAAGATGAAAATCATGTGAGGAGCAGGGTGGAATGTACTGGGCATAATAGAGAAAGTCCTAGAACCAGAACCCTAGAATATAGAATGTTTGGGCTCAAAAACCTCAGAGATCATGTTGCTTAACACTATTCCCATGGCCACCGCAAAACAGAAGAAGCAGCTGTGCTTTCAGTCAGCCAAAAGTTTATTTTGGGCCTTGGGAAAAAAAAATTGTACTTTGATAATTCTTAGTCATTATTATAAGTATTTGCATAATTTGTATTCTTCACCCAAGTGCAAAGAATAAATTCAGTTTGATAATCAAACCTATTCATCTGTTATTTATAATCTTTTTTTTTTTTTTCATCTAGGCTTCCTGCTGATGAACTCAGAATAGGAAAGGTGCAGTGGGCAAAAAGAATTCTCTGAGCCTTGCTACCAATTGAAATGTTCAAACACAAGAAAACATATGCTAGTTCAGACACAATTGACTTAGTTGCCTCATCTCTTGTTTCAAAATTCCATCCCGTCCATAATACCTTCATTTTGCTATCGGAAATGATTTTTCCTTTCTAAGACATAGCATAGAACATATAGTCTTTCAAGTCAATCCAAATCAATAGATACTTATTCAGGAACCATTAATTGTGATGCTGTGTGCCATTGATGAAAAATTGGAAAAGGACATTATTTCTATCCTCAATGACTTCATAATCTAAGGTTGCCTCTCAAATGAACTTATGTTACATGTGTCAAATGCTTCTCCATGATGATTCTTATCCTAAGACTTTTCTATAAAGGCATTTTCCAATGTGAGAAGATGAGAGTGTCTTGTAAGTAACAGCAAGAAGAAAAGTATCTCTGAAGGAGGAGAGCAGTGAGGTATAAGCAAGAAAGAAGGAGATTGGGAAGGACTTTTAAAAGCCAAAGAGAGGATTTTATATTTGATCCTGATGTTAATAGAAAAGTGCTGAAATTTACTTAATAGGGAGGGAACATAGTCAGACTCTAACTTTAAAAAGATCAATTTGACAGCTGAGTGGAAGATAGACTGAAGCGGGAAGAGATTTGAGGGAGATCAATCATCAGATTACAGCAATAGTCTAGGAATGAGGAAACAAGACCTGAACCAAGGCAGTAGCCATGTCAGAGGAGAGAAGGAGATCTTACATCAATGGGAACAACAGGACTTGGCAAATGACTGGATATGGGCAACAAAAGAGAGGGAGGAATCTAGAATGCCTAAATTTTTAACCTGGGTGACAAGAGGGGTAGTATTTCAATAATAATAAGGTAATTCAGTAACAACAAAGTTAAGTGATGATCAAATATGGCAAACTTTAGTTCTTTTCAGCAATACAGTGATCCAGGATCACTGTTTCAAAAATCTTGGAATGAAAAATGCCATATGCATCCAGAGAGAGAGATATGAAACTGAATGCAGATCGAAGAATGACTGTTTTCACTGGAATTTTTTTGTTGTTTGCTTTTTATTTTTTATGGTTTTTCCCTTTTGTTCTGATTTTTTTTTCTTTCACAGCATGACAAATATAGAAATATCTTTAAAAGGATTGTTTGTTGTCCTGGGGAGCAGAGAAGGAAGAGAGTGAGGGAGAAAAAGTGTGAAACTCAAAATCTTACAAAAATGGATGTTGAAATTGTTACTTGTAACTGGAAAAATAAACTACTAATACTACTACAATAATTAATAATAATGAAATTAGAAGAGAGTAGTTTGGGAAGAGGGGAGAGAGATGAACTCAGTTGCAGATATGTTGAGTTGTCTATGAGACATTCAGTTTCAGGAGTACAGTAAACAGTTGGAGATGCATTACTAACTCAAAATAAACCTTTGCTTACAATAGATTCACCCTTCCCCTTCCAATCTCTTTTCTTTTTTTGTCCAATCCTATGATTTCATTGCTGGAGGAAATTTCTACTGAATTAACATCTTCCTCTCAGGCCCATAGGTAGCTTTTTAGCAACTTAGTATGAGAGCATTTTCTGCTGTATTGAGAAAGGGTCAAATGGATTGCCTATTGACAAACAGTATATATAGCAGAGAAAGGACTTCAACCCAGATTTTCTCGAAAGTAGAAAAGAACAATAATGGCTTGAATATTTTAGGAATAGATCAGTTGACAGTTGGAAGCTATAATGTTGACAATGTGGCAAATCAAGTTACAGCCTCACATAGGTAACCAAATTAGGGCAGAGCTTGCTGGGTGTTCGGAGCAAAGTATGAGGTATCTCAGCCAGAAATGGACTTCCTAACACTATACAGCAATTAGCAACAGCTAAAACTAGAAAAGTCCTATCCATTACCATGACCCAAAGATGCATGTCCTTTTCAGTAAATGGGTCTCCAAAAACAAGGTGGTTCCTGAAATGGGAGAGCAAAATTGATGGGTAAACAATTACTAAGAACCTCAGACTTGTTTCTCTAAACAAAGGAGCTTTATTATCATAAAAGGAACCAAGTAGCATCATGGAACTCTTTGGTCTGAGACAACCTTTGTTGAACCTAACAAAGATTGGCTGGGGCTCCAGACCTTGAAATAAGCACACAATCCAAACTTTCACACCTGGCTGAATGCAACAGCACCCCCCTGTAATCTGCTGCCCACACAGAAACAAACAAAGGTCCTGCTTGAGCCTATTCCAGTTCCTGTCAAAGTGGACAAAAATATATCTGTTTTTCTCTTCTGAACATTTTGTATTTTTTCTCTAAGACCATGATAAATTCAACAATTAGGAGGAGAATGATTAGCATGAGTCCAGAAAAGATTTATTGTTTTGTTGATTATTTGTATCATGTCTTTGTTGATTGTTGATTTTTAAATTAATAATCAAAGAACATTAATAAAATGGTCCTATATAGACTTATTTCAATAAGACTTTATGATCATAGAGAGCTTTGCAAAAATGATTCCATTGATTCTCATCACATCTCTGGAAAGTATACACACAAAGTTATTATCCTTAATTTTTTTCTTTTTCTTGTTTTGAATTAAAGCTTTTTATGTTTCAAAACATATGCATGGATAATTGTTTGACACTAACCGTTGCAAAAATCTTGTGTTCCAATTTCCCTCCCTTCTTCTATTCCCTTCCCTAGATGACAAGTATTCCAATATATGTCAAACATGGTAGAAATATGTTAAATCCAATACATGCATATACATTTATACAATTATCTTGCTGTATAAGAAAAACCAGAAACAAATGAGAAGGAAAATAAAATGCAAGCAAACATAACAAAAAGAGTGAAAATGCTATGTTGTGAACCACACTCAGTTCCCACTGTCCTCTCTCTGGGTGTAGATGACTCTCTTCATCAAAAGATCATTGGAAATGGTCTGAATCATCTCATTGTTAAAGAGAGCCACATCCATCAGAATTGATCATCATACACTCCTGCTGTTGCTGTGTAACATGATCTCCAGATTCTACTCATTTCACTTTACATCATTTCATGTAAGTCTCTCCAAGCCTCTTTGAAATCATCCTGCTGATTGTTTCTTACAGAACAATAATATCCCATAACATTCATATATAATAATTTATTCAGCCATTTTCCAAATCACAGGCATCCACTCAGTTTCCAGTTTTTTGTCACTACAAAAAGGGCTGCCAAAACATTTTTGCAAATGTGGGTCCCTTTCCCTCCTTCGAGATCTCTTTGATATATAATCCCAGTAGAAACATTGCTGGGTCAAAGGGTATGCACAGTTTGATAACTTTTGGAGCATAGGTCCAAATTGCTCTCCAGAATTGTTGGATCTGTTCACAGTTCTCCCAACAATGTATCAGTGTCCCAGTTTTCCCACATCCTCTCCAATATTCATCATGATTTTTTCCTGTCATCTTGGCCAATCTGACAGGTGTGTAGTGCTATCTCAGAGTTGTCTTAATGTGCATTTCTCTGATCAACAGTGATTTGGAGCACCTTTTTAATATGATTACAAATAGTTTCAATTTTTTCATCTGAAAATTGTTCATATATTTTGACAATTTATTAGTGCTTGAATGTAAAAATGTTTTCCTAGTTTATTGCTTCCCTTCTAATCTCATACACATTAGTTTTGTTTGTACAAAAACTTTCTAACTTAATATAATTAAAATTATTTATTTTATGATCAAAAATTATCTCCAGTTCTTCTTTGGTCACAAATTTCTTCCTCTTCCACAGATCAGAGAGGTAAACTTTCCTGTGTTCTTCTAATTTGTTTAAAATATCACTCTTCATGGCCTATTTAGATCTTATCTTGGTATGCAATGTTAGGTGTGGGTCAATGCCTAGTTTCTATCATACCAGTTTCCAATTTTCCCAGAAGTTTTTGTCAAATAGTGAGTTCTTATCCCCAAAGCTGGGACTTTGGGGTTTGTCAAATACTAGATTACTATAGTCATTGACTATTCCACTGACCGACAACTCTATTTCTTAGACTGTACCAAATGATTTTTGATGATTGATGCTTTATAATATAGTTTTAGGTCTGGCCCAGCTAGGCCACCATCATTGAATTTTTTTTTTAATTCCCTTGAAATTCTTGACCTTTTGTTCTTCCAGATGAACTTTGCTATTTTTTTTTCTAATCTGAAAAGTTATTTCTGGGGAATTTGATTGATATGGCCCTAAATAAGTAGATTTAGGTAGTATTGTCATTTTTATTATATTTGTTGGCCTACCCATGAGCGCTTGATATTTTTCCAACTTATTAGATCTGACTTTATTTTTGTGGAAAGTGTTTTGTAATTGAATTCATATGGTTCTTGACTTTCCCTTGGCAGACAGATTCCCAAATATTTTATACAACTGGCAGTTATTATGAATGGAATTTCTTTTTCTATCTCTTGCTGCTGAACTTTGTTGGTAATATATGAAAATGCTGTGATTTATCTGGATTTATTTTGTATCTTGCAACTTTGCTAAAGTTGTGAATTGTTTCTAATGGTTTAGTTCATTCTCTCTTTTTTAATTTTTTGCTGAGGCAATTGGGGTCAAGTGACTTGCCCAGTGTTATACACTTACTTAGTGTAACACTAGGAAGTGTTAAGTGTCTAAGCTCAGATCTTATTGGGAATGGTTCTAGTTTGTCTCCATTGCATATGATGCTCACAGACAGTTTTAGATAGATGCTACTGACTATTTTAAGGAAAAATCCATTTATTCCTATACTTTCTAGTGTTTTTAATAGGAACGGGTGTTGGATTTTATTAAATGCTTTTTCTGCATCTATCGAGATAATCATGATTTTTGTTAGTTTGATTATTGGCATAGTCAATTATACTTATAGTTTTCCTAATGTTGAATTAGCCCTGCATTACTGTATAAATCCTATTTAGTTGTGATGTATTATCCTGGGTTTGACTTTCTGTAATCTCTTTGCTAATATTTTATTTAAGATTTTTGCATCAATATTCATTAAAGGAATTGGTTTATAATTTTCTTTCTCTGTTTTCACTCTACCTGGTTTAACTATCAGCACCGTATCTGTGTCATAAAAGGAATCTGATAGGACTCCTTCTTTCCCTATTATTAAAAAATAGTATATATAGTTTTGGAATTGATTGTTCTTTAAATATTTCATAGAATTCACATGTAAATCCATATAGCCCTGGGGATTTTTAATTAGGGAGTTGATAAATAGCTTGTTCTATTTCTTTTTCTAAAATAAGACTATTACATAATTTATTTCTTCTGTTAATTTGGACAATCTATATTTTTGTATATATTCCTCCATTTCACTTAGGTATCAAATTTATTGACATAAAGCTGAGCAAAATAGCTCCTAATTATTGCTCTAATTTCATCTTCATTGGTAGGACCCTTTTCATTTTTGAGTTTAACAATTTTATTTTCTTCTTTCCTTTTTCTAATCAAATTAATTAAAGGTTTATCTATTTTGTTGTTTTTTTTTTTCCATAAAATCAAGTCTTAGTTTTATTTGTTAATTCAATAGTTTTATTTTTTATTTTTAATTTTATTAGCTGCCCTTTTTATATTTAAAATTTCAAGTTTGGTATTTAATTGGGGGGTTTATTTTGTTCTTTTTTTAGCCTTTTTAGTTGCAAACCCAATTCACTGATTTTTTTTCTTTCTCTGTTATGCAATTAAGCATCTAGAGATATAAAATTTCCCCTTATTACCATTTTGGCTGCATCCATAAATTTTAGTATGTTGTCTCATTATTGTCATACTCTGGGATGAAATTATTGATTGTGCCTATGATTTGCTGTTTCATCCATTCATTCTTTAGGATTATATTGTTTAATTTCCAATTAATTTTTGGAATATTTTACCCTGGCCTTTTATTTAATGTAATTTTTATTGTATCATCATCTGAAAAAATGCATTTATTACTTCTGCCTTTCTGCATTTGATTTTGAGGGTTTTATGCTCTAATATATGCTCATTTTTAATCGGTTCCATGAACTACTGAGAAGAAAGTATATTCCTTTCTATCTCCATTCAATTTTCTCCAAAGAACTATCATACCTAACTTTTCTAATATTCTACTTATCTCCATAACTTCTTTCTTATTTTTTTGTTTTGTTGTGGTTTGTTTTGGTTTGGTTTGGTTTGGTTTATCTAACTCTGAGAGAGCAAGGTTGAGATTCCCCATTAATAATGCTTTGCTATCTATTTCTTCTTGCAACTCTTTTAATTTCTCTTTCAGAAGTTTAGATGCTATAGCACTTGCTGCATATATGTTTTTTATTGATATTACTTTATTATATATGGTACCTTTTAGTAAGATATATTTTCCTTCCTTATCTCTTTTAATTAGATCTATTTTTGCTTTTGTTTGATCTGAGATCAGGATCACTACCCCTGTTTTTTTTTTTTTTTTTTTTTTTTTGTTTTGTTTTGTTTTGTTTTGTTTTTTACTTAACCTGAAGCATAATAGATTCTGCTCTAGCCTTTTACTTTTACTCTGTATGTATCAGTATGCTTTAAGTGTATTTCTTGTAAACAACATATTGTAGGATTCTGGCTTTTAATCCAGTCTGCTATCTGCTTCCATTTGATGGGAGAGTTCATCACATTCACATTCACAGTTAAAATGACTAATTCTCTATTTCCTGCCATCTTATTTACCCCAAATTATATTTTTCCTCTCCTTTTTCCCTTTCCCTCCCCCTCAATATTTTGTTTCTGACCACCACTTCCCTCAAGCAGCCCTCCTTTCTTATAGCCCCTCCTCCTTTCTTATATATTTCCCCTACTTTTTCTGTTTTCCCTTCTATTAGCTTCCCCCTTTTTTCCTTTCCCCTCCCACTTTCCTATAAGATGAGACAAGTTTCTCTATGAAACCAAATATGTCTAATATTCTCTCTTTGAGCCAAATCGGATGGGAGTAAGATTCATACAATGTTTCTTTCCCTTAATTATAACAGGTCTTCTTTGCCTCTTCATGAGATGCAATTTCCCTTGTTTTACCTCCATTTCCCCCTTTTTTCCAGTATAATCATCTTTCCACCTCTAGTTTATTTTTTTTAATATTATGACAGTAAAATCAAATTATACCTGCACTCTCAAGGTATACCCAAAATAGAGATATAGTTCTCAAGAGTCCTTTTCTTTTTTACCTTTTTATGTTTCTCTACAGTTTTATATTTGGAGGTTAAATTTTTTGTTCAGTTCTGGTCTTTTCATCAGAAATAGATGAAATTCACCTGTAACAATGAATGTCCATCTTCTCCCCTAAAAGAAAATGCTCACTTTAGCTGGATAGTTTATTCTTGGCTGCATTCCAAGTTCCTTAGCCTTTTGGAATATCAGATTCCAGACCCTTTGATCTTTTAAGGTAGAAGATGCTAGGTCCTGGGTAATTTTGATTGTGGCTCCTCAGTATTTGAAGTATTTCTTTCTGGCACTTCACAATATTTTTTCCTTGGTCCAATAGTTCTGAAATTTAGCCAGAATATTCCTTGGAGTTTTCATTTTGGGGTGTCTTTCAGAAGGTGATTGGTGAATTCTTTGAATGGCTATTTTGCCTTCTTATTCTAGGACATCAGGGAAGTTTTCTTTGATGATTTCCTGGAAGATAAGGTCTAGGCTCTTTTTTTCATCATAGTTTTCAGGAAATCCAATAATCCATAGATTATCTCTCCTAGATCTATTTTCCAGGTCAGTTGTTTTTCCAAGTAGGTATTTTAAATTTTCTTTTTTTTTTTTTTTCATTTTTTGGTTTTGCTTGAATTTTTCTTGATGTCTCATTGTGCCATTCATTTCCACTTGTTTAGTTCTGATTTTTAGTGAATTGTTTTCCTCATTTATCTCTTTTAGTTCTTTTTTGTATTTGGCCAAATAAATTTTTAAATGAGTTGTTTTGTTCTATAGATTTTTTTTCCATTTCAAAAATTCTGTTTTTTAAGTAGTTATTTTCTTTTTTCATCTCACAAATTCTGTTTTCTCAGGGAGTTTTTTTTTCTTTTTTCATTTTGTTAAATCTATTTTGTAAGGCATTTTTCTTCAGATAATTTCTCTGTTTCCTTTTCTAAACCCTCTTACAAAGTTTTCATTTCCTTTCCCCATTTTTCTTTTAGCTCTCTTTTAAGATCCTTTTTAATTTCCCCCAAAAAGCTTTGTGATATGGGCACCAATTTTTAGCATACTTTGGGGCTTCATCTGGAGAGGATATGCTTTTAGTGATCTCAGAGTTTGAAATCCGGTCTTCTCTTTCATCATCAAAACTATCTATGGTCCTAGTTATTTTTGCTTTTTTGCTCAATTTTTTTAAAGTTGAGGTCTGCTTTTAGTGTAAGGGGGAGATTGTCCAACCTTCCTCTACAAGTGGCAGTGGCTGCACTGGGTCATCTACAAGAATTCATTTCCTTTTTAATGGGAAAGTACTATACTGGAAGCAGGGGCCATGCACTCACCACCCAGTAGACCAGATTTCATTAACATCGTTGAGTTTCTTACAATGGGAAAATCAGCTTCATGCCCTAGAGGTTGACACATTGATTAATTCAGAGAAAACTTCTTCCGTATTCATAAAGAAGTAACTTTTCAGAAACTTTGATAGATCAGGTGGTCCAAGCCTGTAATGACCGCGTATTTAAAGTCAGCCGGAGTCAGGAATTCAGGTTAAGGGAAAAATCTTCAATATTTATTGAAGTGAAGAGGTGAATAAAGATTGCTATAGCAAATATAGGCAAGAAAGATTGCAAAAGCAAATATAGGCAGTTGCAACAGGAAGCCAGCTAAGAGAGAGCGACGCGAGCCGAGCCAACCGTGGAGCCAACCGTGGAGGCAACCGTGGCAATGGCCGTCCCCAAAAGTCTCTCCTCCCCTTCCTTTTCCACTCCCCTGCCTCCACCCACCAAAATCGTCATTTCCTATACAACACATCAGGACTTGCACAAAGAGTGGGTGGGGGCCATTCTTTCTCCAAGCTTACATATTAATAGAGTATGGTCCAATTACTATTTAGCCTCATGTGCTTGGGACCTCAGTGCATCAACTCAAGCCTCAGCCCATTACATCTCCCGCTTTCTTTTGTTTTAGAACACAGGTGATCATGCCATCCCTGACTCTTCAGGGAGGTCAGAGCCCCCAAGCCCTTATGATCCCTTCACCAGGAAGTGACGAGAGAACAGTTATCAGCTTAAAAGACAGGAAATCTGGATTCTGATCATGGTCCTGTCACTGATTCACTGGGTGACCTTGGGCACTCAGCTAACACAGGGACATACATGAAGGAGACATTTAATTAATACTCTTTGAATTGCATTGAATCAAATTGAATTCCATGTTGGTCCAAAGACTGTTCCTACCTTGAACAGTTTCTTTATTTAAAGTCCCTCTCCTCTCTGACATCTGCTATTCTATATTCTATGTGTAGTGAGCTGTACCCAAGTCCCATGATTACACATAGAGAAGGATTCTAATATCAGTCATCTAGGCTTGAGGAATTAGTGCTTCATGATGGAAGGGCAAATTCTCCTTGGTCCCCAGCAGGAAACAAGCCCCAAAGAGCCAGGAAATTGTTTTATATTTCCTTAAGGTAAGGATTCAGAATCTAGACCCATTTGGCAAGTGTATGAAACTTCTAGCCCCCTTTTCAGAATAATTAATGATTTTAAATGCATAAAATTAAATATTCCAAATTATAATGAAAACCAATTATGTTGTAGTACAGTTAGAAAGTTTCTATAAATATATGTGTGTGTATATAGTATGTATTACATCTGCATACATACACATATATGTCTATGTATGTGTTCCTATATTTATGTATGTATGTATGTATACATGGTGCAATTCTGGGCAGTCCAGAGAGTCGATAGATTCCTCAGAATCTTGTTTTTAAATGCCTAAAATAAAATATACAAGATTATGAAGAAAACAAATTATCTTGAAATTCAATTATTGAAATACAAAACAAAAACAAAATCATATTCATGGTTCTAAGGTAAAAAGATCCTATGTAGAGCAAGCAGATATCAGCTGGGGCTACTACATTTCTGGTTCAAGGTAAAGACTGTTTCTCACCTGCATATACCTTGCAAAGCCAACATGGTGAAAAACATGTTAAAGACAAGTTAAGACAAGTCTTAAAGTTAAGACACCACACACCCACACATCTGGGTAAGTCCTTTCTTTTGTCTGGATCTCACTTTTTGTCTCTATAAATGGAAATAATAAACCTGGCACTCCCTCACCCCAATGGCTGATGCAAAGACAGTATTTTCGAACCCCTGAAAGGACACAGACAATTGAGTTCTCATTACTCTCTCCCTTGACTTGGAACTAAAAAACATCTCTCTTCCCTGTGATTGGTCAACCCAGCATGGAAGGAATAAATCCCCTCTCCTCCCAACTACATAACCAAGGCAATCAATCCTGTTTGGTATGCATGATGATTGGATTTTGCCAGGCAGAGGAAGGTAAAATTACAAAACATTAGAAAATGAAAAGAAAAATCATTTTTGCTTTTGTGGAAATCACAGGCAGAAACACTGTATTTCTGATGAGAGAAGATCATGGCTATTGTGGGATACTCAGACCTGGCCCCACATAGTTTTAAACTGTGTACCTTGAGACATTCTCCGCCCTGTACAATCAATACTATGACATAACCAGATGCACAACTCTTAGAAATTAGTCTGTCTATACTTCATGCAAATCTGACTTCCATATTTCACATCTGTTTTCTTAAACCTCTCACCTCACATCCTCGAACCTTTGGCTGGAATGATTTATATACATCTCTTGTCATGCAATCCTTCTCAATGATGCCAAAGTCATCTTATGCCCATGTTATTTCACTGGCTGAACCTTTGCTTGGCAGTGTTGGTCAGCAAAATGGAGGCTAAGGCATTCTCATCATAATTCACAAATCCAACTAGAGCGAAAATTGCCCCAAGTCTGTGGTAATTGAAATTTCCTTAAGAAGACTATTCAGATTTGTAAAGTCTTCAGGAAAAAAAAAAAAAAAGATAGAATGAATTACTCAAAGTCCCCAATCACCGTAAGCTCTTTAGAGGTCATGGCCCTTCTCCCATCTCCATGTGATAATGACTCAGTGTGAATACTATGTCTTCTTTTTTTGTTGGTGTTCTGTCTTATAAGACTCTTCATGACCTATTTGGGATTTTCTTGGCAAAGATACAGAAGTGATTTGCTATGTTTTTATTCAACTCATTTTACAGATAAGGAAACTGAGGCAAGCAGTGACTTGCCCAGCTAGTATGTATCTAAGGTCAAATTTGAATTTAGGTCTTTCTGATCACACACATAGGCTCATAAGTTAGAAGCTGGAAAAGACCTCAGGAGCAATAAAATCCATTCTCCTTAATAGAGATTAGCAAACTAAGACAACTGGTCATCCAGTAAATAAAGTTTCTGGCTTAGAGCCATGTAGAGTTGAGTTCAAACAGCCTCAGAAACTTCTTAGTTGTGTGACTCTATTTTACCTTTTCCTACCTTAGTTATCTCCACTGCATAATAGGGATAATAATGACTATTATAATCATAGCACCTACTTTGCAGATTGTTGTGAGGATCAAATGTGAGAACATTTTAAAGAGACTTAGCTTAATCCCTTTCACAAAGTATGTACTTTATCAATGCTTATTCCATTATTTTCCCTTCTCTGACTCTAAGAGGTGTCTAAGTTTGGATGTGGACTTGAGTTTCTTGACTCCAAGCCCAACAAACTGTCCACTGCATCATCCAGCTGTCCTGATGGAAAACAGAGCAAACATATGCTTGTATGGCTATGTATGCTATGTATATGTGCACATATGTTTGTTTATATGGTATATATGTAAGGGGATCTTTGCATGTGTATGCACTTGTATATATGTGTGCATGAATATGCAAAGAATAAGATATATAAGTCTTATTTCAGCACATTCTCTTAACCTGTTGTTGATGAACTTTTCTTTTTTTCTGGAACAATTGTATTTCAATATAATTGGCTTCCATTCTAACTCCAAGTTTTGATCTTGTGCATTTAAAAGCATTATTCTCAGATGGGTTCCCTCAGCTTTACTAAACTGCTGAAGGATGTGTGAAATAAGAAAGGTAAGAATCTTTGGGCTGGAGGACAAAGAGGCTTTCCAATCCAGCTCTCCCAGTGCTCTTCCAGTACAAATGGTACAGACCAGAGAGCAAGTGGGACCCTCATAATTCCCTTACATTTTGAATACTGAAGTGTTATGGCCCCAGAGTTTGAGGCAGGAATAACCATTCCTTTTCTAACAATGCAAAAAGAAAAGGAAAAAAAAAAAAAGAAACCTGCAAAAAAATTAGTAATAGTAAATAAAAGTCTTCAAGACCAAAAGGCCAAAGGAAGAAAGCTGGCTCTAAGCCTAACTCCTAAACAGATAAATCAGCCATGAGATTCTTAAGGAAGGGGAAAATATAATAACAAGCATCCTAGAAAAGGTCACAAAACAAAGATTCACTCTTTCAAGGAATGTCAAACAAAATCAATAAATAAAAAGAAGGAAATTATTCAGATTCCCCTAGAAATTAGTGGAATAACATCAAAATATTTTGAATGATATAAAAGACAAAAAAGTTAAAGAAGAGAGGAAACTATAGTGGATATTAAAAATCTTGACAAAGAAATAAATAAGATCAACATAATAAATAACGAGCTCATTAAGTACATTCTCTTCAATAAAAGCCATTTGAGGCATTCTTCCAAAATAAACAAAAGCTGAGTTATATATTCTCCAAACACTAGAAACACAATACAAATATGTAACCCAAGTCCCACTGATCATTGGCATGGGACTCTCCTCACTGGGTAAGGCAGATGGAAAGAGAAGGAAGAAGGGAGAGTTTGGATTCTCTTTAGTTTCATCTGGCTATGAGTTTGCTTTAAATACTTCTAACTTCCATTTTTGAGAGAGAAGATGGACTTTGCCAGACTGCTAAAGGGAGAATAAGACTTTGAAAGAAGCTAACATAAAAACTGGGAGTCTCCACCATGTTCTTGTCTCCAGTTTACTATTCTAAAGACTTCCAGAAAATTCTTCTTTGTGTAAGCTCTGGGACTCACTTATTGTCTCTGTTTCCGTCTCTATAGCTCTCTGTCTCTTTCTCTCTTTACTCCTTCTGTCTCTTTTTCTTTCTCTCTTTCTCTCTTTTTATCTTTCTGTCATCTATCTATCTACCTAACAACGCATAATAGAATATATTGTAAAATTAGAAAAATAATATATATCCCTTTGTATATATTACATATGAATTTTCCTACTTCTGTTGTGGTATTGACTTGGAAAATGGATTTCTTTTTTACTCACTATGTGTGTCCATTGTGAAACTGGTGTTTGCTGGAAAGTCAAGCCTTAGATATAGAGTTTGGGTTCTTTCTTTCCTTGTAAATAAAGACAAGAAATTAAATTTGAACTTGAAAACTGCATGCCCTAAACTAAAATTATTTAATGGAACCAATAGATATAATTCTAACCTGCAAATTTCACTCTCTCTCTGGAGAGCAGAATGGCCAAGTCTCTGGCCCTTAATTCCAGCTTCTCCTTTTGAAAGGAATTAAGGTCTCCCTTAAAGAAAATAGGAGGGAGAACAAACTAGAAATGTTGATTTTACCTCCCTTCAATCCATACAATACCCCCATGATAGATTTGAGAAGGCAACTTTATTATAGTTACATAAAAATATTATCAAAAAAGACAAAGCAAAAAAAATTTGTTTTTATTCATTTAGAGAGGAGATAAAATTATTTTTTTATTAAAGCTTTTTATTTTTCAAAACATACACACAGACAACTCTTTAACATTAGCCGTTGCCAAACCTTATGTTCCAATTTTCCCTCCCTTCCCCCACACCCTCCTCTAGATGGCAAGTAGTCCAATACATGTTAAACATGGTGGAAATATATATTAAATATAATGTGTGCATACATATTTATACAATTATTGTGCTGCACAAAAAAATCAGATCAAAAAGGAAAGAAAATGAGTAAGAAAACAAAATGCAAGCAAACAACATCAAAAAAAGTGAGAATGTTATGTTGTGGTCCACACTCAGTTCCCACAATTTTCTCTCTGAGTGTAGATGGCTCTCTTCATCACAAGATCATTGGAACTGACATCAATCATCTCATTGTTGGAAAGAGTCACATTCATCAGAATTCATTGTCGTATAATATTTATCTTGCCATGTACAATGATCTCCTGGTTCTGCTCATTTCACTTAGCATCAGTTCATGGCCTCTCTAGGGCTCTCTGATATCATCCTGCTGGTCATTTCTTACAGAACAATCATATTTTATAACATTCATATACCACAACTTATTCAGCCATCCTCCAATTGATGGGCATCCATTCAGTTTGCAGTTTCTTGTCACTACACAAAGGACTGTCACAAACATGGTTACACATGTGGGTCCCTTTCCTTCTTTTAAGATCTCTTTGAGATATAAGCCCAGTAGAAACACTGCTGGCTCAAAGGGTATGCACTGTTTGATAACTTTTTGAGCATAGTTCCAAATTGCTCTCCAGAATGCTTGGAGCCATCCACAGTTCCACCAACAATGCATCAGTGTCCCAATTTTCCCACATCTTCTGCAACATTTGTCATTATCTTTTCCTGTCATCTTAGCCAATCTGAAAGATGTGTAGTGCTATCTCAGAGTTGTCTTAATTTGCATTTCTCTGATCAATAGTGATTTAGAGCACCTTTTCATATAACTTGAAATAGTTTCAAGTTCTTCATCTGAAAATTGTCTGTTCATATCCTTTGACCATTAGATAAAATTGTTATTATAAAATAAATTCAAGGTTTAAAGGAAAAAATAGATGGAACATCAAGGGAAAAATGTTCAAAGGACTTAAAAATTAAGAAGAAAATTACAATGCTAGAAGAGAGAAAAGAAATCAATATTCCGGAACTATTCCCCATATTTCCTTAAAAATAAATATTTTTCTCCCTTGTTAGTGAGAGTAGAATCCAGAAGAAAACCACTTTGAATGTAAAAGAGGTAGTCAAGGATCTATTCCATAATGGAATAGATGGAAGTAAATGGAGAAGGTAAACTGATTTCCTCCATCTCTTTATAAACATGAGGAAAACAGTGAAAGAAAATTGGAGGGAAGGAACTGAGATGAACCAGTGCAGGATGGAAACTTGAGGAACACAAAGCTTTCATGTCCTTCAGCAAAGAGATCAGCCCAAGGGTATGATGGAGCCAACACAAACCAACTCTGGAGAACTGATTGTTAACATATATTTTAAAGACAGTCAATTGCTAAACATTTACCAACATACCTCTTTATCCACCAGTGAATGATCATGATTCTTCTACCCTAGAGGAAATAGAAAAATCCAGTATATAAACAAATAAACAAAAATAAATAAATTAATTAAAGACTAACATAAAAACATTCAAATTAACAAAAAACACATACTGTTTTCAGATCAACAAAATTTTTAAAAAATACAAGCTTTAGTAGTTATGTAACCATGGACAAATTATATATCCCTGATTGCCTCACCATCACTAGCCTTCTCCCCTAAAAAATAAGCTTTAGCAAACCTGAGAGGGGTTAATAGGAATAAAATTTTAAAAAATTAGAAAATAAATGAGGTGACTTCTCAGTGAATAGCTAAAACATAATAATAAAGTACATTTATACACAATTATGTGAGCAAAATGTAGAATATAAAGGAAATTGTCGAAATATAAAATATTGAAATAAAGAAATGAACTCACTCTACTATCAGAAAGAGGAAATGAATAAGACTTAAGAAAGGAATACAGTTTTCCAATAACTATTAATTATTAACTTGTATAAATATAAATTAATATAATTAATTAATAATGCAGATACAACTTAAAGGTGTATCCTGAGATTTTCACAGAGCTGGTTGTTAAGCATTTATCAACACACTTTGAGTACAAAGAATTCCAAGTAAATTCAAATCAACAAGTATTTATTAACAGTACTTATTATGTGCCAGACACTGTGCTACGTGTCGGGGTCCACAAAGAAAAGTAAAAACAAACACAAAACCAGACCCCACTCTGAAGAAGCTTCTATGGGAAACAACATGCAAACAATAGACATATAAGATCTGTTTGGATAAAATGGAGGTCATCAAAAAAGAGAAAATGCTTCCATGAGAGGACACAGAAAAGCTTCTTCCAGAATGGAGGATTTTAGTTGAGACTTGAAGGAAGCTGCCAGAAGGCAGAGATGAGCTAGGAGAGAATTTTGCTGATGGGTGGCTGCCAGCAAAATTACCTTCAGGATAAAGAAGCTCTTCTTTAGTGGCAGAGAGCAACCTTCCTGTAATTTCTAGATTTAGAGAGTTGCCTGGTGCTTTAAGGGCTTGGGATCTGCCTACGGTCAGTTTTTCTCAGAGACCTGCCATTCTTTCAGTCTTCAAGGATAGCTCTTCATCTATTATATCATACTACTGCCTGCAGTGGGGCAAGACTGCTTATTTCCATTTGTTCTTTCTTTTTCTCCCCAGTAGGCACTTAATAAGTGCTTATTGATTGGCTGATGGTTAATAATTGAGAAAGAAAGCACCATCCCACACTCTTTTTATGAGACAAATGTGATCCTAATAGCCAGACCAGAGAGGAATGATAATATACATTATAGTGGAAGAAATTAAGATTCTGAGAAATTAAGTCATTTTCCCAAAGTCTCAAAACTTGATAGTGCCAAATACATCTTCTGATCCCAGTACCCTTCCTCCAGCCAGGATTTTTGCCACTTCAGAAAAAGATAATTTTGAATCTCTGGAAGCGCTGTCTGACTTTCTTTCTTTTATAAACTTGTATCACATTTTTTTTTACATGAGAATCAAGCTCAAAGCAGTATTCTAAACTTCTACATCATTTACTGATGTCTTCCTGTGCAGAGTAATATTGGGGGAAACTAAAGGTAACAGCGTCTTTCTCACAGATGCGTGGACTATTGAACATGGAAAGAAATATCAGCATCCTCTACAATACCTTTATCATTAAAAGGAAATTGAGTCACAGAGAAATAATGAATTTGATGAGGTCATCATTGTTAGATGTGGCTAGCAGAGGAACTGATCCCTGAGGAAAGTAGGGAGAAGGCTCTGATATAGATCAGTTTAGTTCCTCTGGCGAGGTTCACCAGTCTGAAATCCAAGGTATGTCAAATGCCTGAGACCCACCCTCTGTAGAGTTCTCAAGCAGTCTCACCTTGCTAAGCCCCATCAGAAATCCCAGTCCTGATCCTGAGGTTAAATTTTCCCTATAAAATCTACTGATGGGCCATCTCATAGCTGGCACTGTATCTTGTGGTATCTTTTCCCTTCCCCAATTTCAACTCCACCATGCTTCTCACCCCACTCTTCCTCCTTACAGCCAACTAAGTCTTTTAGGGTGCTAAGTCCCTTTCAGGATTTAACCTGACAGCTTAGGGTACACCTTAGTCTCCTGGGTTGCTCCCCTTCTACTGGGTGATTGGGAATTCCACTGAGGAACTTGCCTTTCTATGCTATCCCAGCTCTCATTTGAGCATGAGACAATGCCATCATTAACACAGAAGCAAATCTGTTCCTATACTCTAGAAAGAGGTCATGCCTAATTTCAAGAGGATGACAATTTGACTGCCTTCTGTCAAATGTCCCTGTTCTACAGGGAACACCGCTAGGGTGTGGAGCTCAGTACCAGGAAGTACTTTTTAGGAAGAATGCATAGATAAGCTGGAGAGCATTTCAGGAATTGGAAATGATGTATTGGGAAGAAAACATGCCACCTGAGACATGGGTTGAAAGAATTGCTTAACCAGGAAAGTAGAAAACTTAGTTTTATATAAGTTTATAGTAAAACTTGTTGGACATAGCCAAAAATGGAAATGAGCATTCTAACAAAATTCCCCCTGCTCCCTCCCCAACCTTATTCCTTCCCTCTCTTGCTCTTTCCCTCCATTACTCCTTCCCTCTCTCCTTCCTTCTCTTTCTCCTTCCCTCCCCTGCATCTTCCCTCTCTTTATACTCTCCCTTGCTCCTTCTTTCTCTTTGGTTTTCCCTGCCTTTTTCATTCTTTCTCTGGCTCCTTACCTTCCTTGCTCCTCCCCTTCCTTACTCCTTCCCTCCATCCTTTCCTCTCTTTTCTTACCTTTTCCTTCTTCCATAAATATTCCTGGTGACTCCAATTATAGAGTTCCCAACAAGAACCCAATAATAAAATCGGCTCTCTTCATGACCTTGGATATGTCCCTTCTCTTTCTAATGCCTCAGATCTCTCATCTAACAAAATAGAGTTAGACTAGGTAATCCCCAAGGCCCCTTTCTGCTCTGACTCCAGCTGTCTATCATCATTTACAATGTAGTTACTGGGAAGCTACAGCGTCCAAGGCTGTCTGCACCAGAGAATGGCAAACGTGCCATTGTTAATGAATATAGTTTAAAAAACAGGAAAAATGATCCACATGTGACTCTTTCCCGGTCCTCATGACTGATGTGCTATGAGAGAAGCAGACATTCCATAGGGAGTTGATTCGTTACTTCCAATTAACCTGAGTTCATGTGAGCTGTAACTGTGTTCCCATCCTTGCATGTAAAGGAGCTGCTCTGATCCATCTCCCCACCTGACTCCCCATGTCTGATTTAAACAAGGATTAGGCAATTATTTCCCATCTAGCAAACAACCACAGACTGTATCATCTCCTTGTGGGGCTACTTTGCATTGAGTTTTACATTTCAGTAGAATCCACACTGAAAAATCTGCCCATCAATTCTCTTACAGACAAAGCTGGGAACTGGTTGGTGGTCATCTGGAGCTGTCCACACATAGGCTTATTAGAGCAAAGAAGGCTGGCCTGGTATATATAACAAAGTACAAAATCATACTCATTGTATTGAGCCTCAAAATACAGCCATGTCTGTCAGAAGAGTTGAGATGGAGATAGGAAAATATTTTGGAAGATTTTTTTTTTCCTCTTATAATGTATTGGATTGAAATGTGGGTCTTAGAACTCCCTCCCTGACTGAGGTATAGCTCTTTCTGGTGCTAGGCCCTGTAAATTTCCTCTTCCTCTGGATACTTAAAAAAGTCAGGTCCTCTGGTGTTTAACTTTCATGGATGAATGCTATTTCCATGCCTGTTGGCTACACTGGGGATTCAGTGCATCAGAAAGGGGAAAGATTCCACTTATCTCTTTGGCCCAGAGGGCCTAACTAGGAACCATGGGTAGAGGTTGCAGAAAGTCTGCTTTAGGCTGAATGTCAGAAAACATTTCCTAATAGTTGGCATTCTTCCAAAGTGGTATGGAATGGTATGGTGTATCTCCCATAGCTAGAGATTTTCGAATAAAGTCCAGAGGTCAATTGAGTTAAAAAGAGCCTTAAACATCAACTACTCCAACTCTCTTGTGAAGTAGATGAGGACATTTACCCATGCTGGGTCACTTCTCCTATGACATTACCCATATTTAACATTAACATTCTTTGGAAGAAAATTAGCTGCTTCCTCCTCGGATTGTCCCATTCCTTCAGTGTCCAGTTCCATTTTCTTAAGAAAAAGTCTCCCATCTATGATTTTTGCTTGTTTGTTTGTCCTAGTTTCAGGTTTTCAATGCTCCTTATTTTATTTTATTTTTTTTTTATTATGTGGGTCAAATTTTTCTGCCTTCAGTCCCTTAGTACAAGCCAGGATTTTGCTCAACTCTTTCAGATTTGTTTCTTCTTTGTGTTCCCCTTGAAGCACTCCTGCCATCCTTTTCAGGAGTACTTTTTTTCCCTCTGGTAATGTGGATAATGAGGATTTATTCATCCTGGTGTTTATGCTTTCCCCTTTAGTTAAAAAGTGGTCTTGCTTTTTCTACACATTCAGTGTTAATTAATATTGGCATAAATACAAATTTAGTATTTTCACTGCAGATGTTAGGAAAGTTTTCCCCTCCTCTTATGCAGTATTGGATTGAAATTTATCTTCCTTTTCTTTTCTTTTCTTTTTTTTTTTTTTTAACAAATACCTCTGTCACCTACTTAGCCACGTTGTCTACTCAGTCTGACCTATTGCTCTTTCCCCTTGATACTCCCACATCCTTTATCATCTTCCAAAACTGATTCAAAAGCACTTTCCTTCCACTTTCTGCAATTTCCCTCCTGATGGCTTGCTTATCTGGAAACAATTAGGAAATGTATATTTTAATCTATTGATGTGTATCTATTGTGTCTACCCTCTGTCAAGTATTATACCTGGAGCTAGGAATATAAAAACAAATAAGCAATTCTCCCTTTTCTCAAGAAGCTTACATTCTCTCAGGAGAAATAACACATACACATGAAAGAAAATGCAAACTATATGGAAAGTCAATATAAAATTGGTAGAGAGTAGAAGTAGGGGGAGAGAGTCAGGAGTGGCCTATATAGTAAAGGCCACTAAAGTTTCTTTGAGATTCAGCTTGAGCTCTTTCTGTCCTGTAAGCCATCTGGATTTCTCAGGATACTCAGAGAAGCTCAGACAGGTAGGGAACAGCTGCCCTCAGAGGATTAAGATTCAGCCACCCTTTGATAACTCTAAGTGCTGTTTGGGACCTCCTCAGAGCCATAGTATGGAATTATGGGGACAGGGGGAAAGCAGATAATTTTTAAACCAAAAAACCTGGTTTTGAATCAGGGTTCTACTTCTTACTGTTTGTATGACCTTGGCCAAGTTGCTTCCTCACCTTGTGTATAAAATTAAAAATTGAGTTCAGCGACCTCTGTTTTCTCTGATCCTACATACATATGCCTAATTAGCATTTGTGGAATATCAAAGGTCTTCTTTTTTGGTCACACATATCCAGTGGGATGGATGGACATTGCCAAATGAGAAGGACTCATTTAGGGGCAGGAGAGGGAGAGATTTGATTAATTTCTCCCTAGATTCCTCAGTTCTAGCCTACGGCAGAATGTGACTTTCTGGACTATCATCCAGGTGACTCAGGAAAAGAACCTGCCTGATTTGATTGAGGGAGCCTATTTTCAGAGACCAACCCTATAGGTGCAGAACTCCAAATGACACTGCTTCACAAATATGGCACCTTGGGGCAGAGCTTAGAAAACTACGGAGATCAATCTTCAAGATTTTATAGGGGTGCTGGGGACAGCACTACTGGGACAGAGTTCTCAGCATCAGGCCCTTCTCTCATGGATTCACATACTTGCTCAATAGCCCTGCTTTTCTCTATAAAGCCACTGATATTTCTGTAGTCACGGTCAGATTTGTCTGTAAGACATCTTTGAATTAATGTAGCAGCTAGATGGCATAATGGATATAGCACCAGTCCTGGAGTCAGGAGGATCTGAGTTCAAATCTGGCTTCAGATATTTAACACTTACTAGCTATGTGATTCTGGGCAAATCACTTAATCCCAAATACTTTTTTTTAAAAAAAAAGCAACTAGAGTCAGCTAATTGGAACTGGAATCCTAAGTAAGGCTGTGCCAGCTCAGCAAGTTACTACCCCTCTCTGAACCTCAACTTTACCATTCATAAAATTACGGGGTTGGGAATATGGCTTCAAAAACTGCATCATAGAAACATAAAAGTTATAATTTCCACTTGTGAGATGGGTACCCTAGCATTTTAATGGAGATCAAGTCTCACTAAGATGAACCTAGGTAAATGCAAAGCAAATTGATGGTCAAAATTAATAGTGGCACCAAAAAACATCCAAAAGCAGGATTTTTGTTTTGCTTGCTTTGGTTTGTGGTGGTTAATGTTTGGGGATTTTGGGTTGCTTTTTGGGGGGTTGTTTAATTTACAAAATGGCAAAACTATTTCGCTTATGGGCACATAGATTACCAAGTCTGGTCCACAGACTCATTTTCTTTACCACACACACATGTATTTATGTGTGTATATATGTATATATATTTCATTAAATATTCCCCAATTACATGTAAAAAAAATTTCACAATCATTATAAAAAAATTTTAATTCCAAATTCACTCCCTGCCTTCTCTCCCTTCTTTCCTTTCTCCTTGAAAAGCAAGCAATTTGATAGTGATTGTACATATTAAGCTGTATCAGACATTTTTACTAGCCATGTTGTAAAAGAAATTATACAATATAACAACAACAACAAAAAAATGAGTTTAATAAAAGTAATCTTCAATCTGTATTTAGAGTTCACTAGTCCTCTCTCTGAAGGTGAACAAAATTTTTCATCATATGCCCTTTAGAACTGTCTTGGATCATTGTATTGATCAGAGTAGATAGGTCTTTCACAGTTGGTCATTATTATAATATTGCTGTTATTGTGTACATTGTTCTTTTAATGCTCATCTCTCTCTGCATTAGATCATACAAGTCTTCTCAGATTTTTCTTGAAAGTATCCCACTCATCATTTCTTATAACACAAAAGTATTCCATCACAATTATATATCACTTGATTTACCATTCTCCATTTGATGGGCATCCCTTCACTTTCCAATTCTTTGCCACCACAAAAGAGAGCTGCTATAAGTATTTTTATACAAATAAGTCCTTTTTCTTTGGTGTAAAGAAGTAGTACCAGTATTATTACTAAGTTCAAGAGTATGTGCAGTTTTATTGTCTTTTGGGGGTAGTTCCAAATTTTTCTCCAAAATGATTGAATCAGTTCACAACTCCACCAACAATGCATTAGCATTCCAGTTCCTTCCCATTCACTCCAGCATTCGTAAATGCTTTTCTGCCATGTTATCCAACTTTATAGAATGGAGGAAGTTACATTTAACAATAGTAACTCTGAAAAACTTCATCACTGCAAGCTACCAATTATATTCCATCACTGCAATCGGTATACTTTTTTTTTGTACTCATCTACACAGTAGTAATTCAGAACATTTTTCATGTGACTACTGATAACTTTGATTTCTTCTTCCAAAAATTGCCTATTCATATCCTTTGACCATTTATCAACTGAGAAATGACTCTTAATTTTAAAAATTTAGCTTAGTTCCCTATACAGTTGAGAAATGAAGAAAAAGATTCATGTTCAACCTATCAATAATCCATAAACATTTACATATCAGGTACTATGATAAGTACTGAGGATACAAAAAAAGGCAAATGACAGCCCTTGCCCTCAAGAAGCTTACACTCTAATAAGGAAAAAAGCATATAAACAAATATACAAAAAGCAAGCCACACAAAAGATAAATAAAATATAATTAACCAAAGGAAAGCACTAAAATTAAGAGATCTGGGGAAATTTTCCTTTAGGAGGTGAAACTTTACTTGAGATTTAATGAAATTTAGGAAGTTTAGTAGTAGTCAGAACAATGATGACTGCAGAAAGATATCTAATATTAATGCAGTTTGAGAAGGCAGAATCACCAGATTCCATAAAGAGTCTCTGATCCAAGGAGAGACCAATTAGATAAAACAAGATGTTTTATTTTTCTGATGATGTTAGGAATTAATCCATTCAAACAGTATAGAGAAGAAGAAAGCGAGGGAAAAGAAAGAGAAGAAGAGGAGAAGCAAAGTGCGGGGAGGGGGAGGAGTGAGGGCAGACAACTGGACAAATCACTTTAAGTTTCCATTTTCTTATTTGTAAAATGGAAATAAGGAAGTTATTGGTTGCCTAATGTATTTTTAAGACTCAAGATAGATGCTGCTCTTATACCTGGAGCTCTTCATCTGGCTCCTATCTTTTCTCCATTTGGAAGAAAGTCTGGTGAAGCTTTTGGAACTTATCTCAGAATCTTGTTTTTAAATACATAAACTAAACTGTATAGGCCAACAGAAGAAAGCAATTATGTTCAAATACAGGAATTAAAAAAAATATTTCATGGATCTGAAGTTAGCATCCTCAGGCTTTCCTATTTAGAAATGCATCTGACTAAATTCAAGGAATTGGGACTTGTCTGTGTGTTTATCTGTCCACAATGTAATTATCTGCTTGGAGATTACTACCCATTTATAGAAGAGAAGTGGCCTCATTCACTCTTTGTTCTTAAATATTTCTATATTCCAATGGAGCTAGTTTTCTTTTTCTTCCTTTTCTGGGGCAGTTTTAGAAAATATTTAGTTAAGTGATTAATATTTGAAAAGGTAAAGGAGCCTCTTTATTCCATTTGGAAGTTCAGTAGATGGGTTAGATAAAGTACCAACACTTAACAAGAGCAAAATGATGAACATTAAATTCTCCCCAACCTCTGTATTTTCCTCAAGGCACATTAGGCACTTGGAGAGATACATTAATTCCTCTGGATCACTGTTCAACTCAGATCAGCATTTCCAGCTCAAATGATTCTGAAGGGAAGTAGTGGCTATGCTTTCAAATATCTAAGTAAGGTCTCAGTTTGTGATTATTAGTTACTTCTTGGATTACAAGAAAGAAATCTGGGGGTTTTCATGAACCTTATAATTGGTAGCTTGCAGTGATGGAGTATACCAATTGCAGTGATGGAATATAATTGGTAGCTTGCAGTGATGAAGTTTTTCAGAGTTACTATTGTTAAATGTAACTTCCTCCATTCTATAACCTTTTCCGCAATCCCAGTTTTTTTTTCTTTTCTCTCTTGCCTTTCACACTGTCCCTCCTCAAAATTGTTTTGCTTCTTACTATTTGCTCCCTCAATTTGTCCTCCTTTTTTCATTCTCCTTCCCTTCTATTATCTTCCTCCCTTCTTACTTTCCTATAAGGTAAGATAGATTTTTATATCCAACTAAGTGTATATGCTATTCCCTCTTTGAGTCAATTCTGATGAAAGTAAAATTCACTTATTCCCCTTCATCCCCCCCCTCTTGCCCTCCATTGTAAAATGATTTTTTTTTTGCCTTTTTTATATGAGATAATTTGTCCCATTCTACTTTTCCCTTTCCCTTTCCCCCAAGACATTCCTCTCTTGCCCCTTAATTTAATTTAATTTTTTTTCAGATACTATCCCTTCATATTCACGTCACATCTGTGCTCTCTGTGTGTGTATGTATGTATGTATGTATGTGTAAAAGGAGTATATATATATATATATATATATATATATATATATATATATATATATATATAACTACCTTGGTAATGAGAAAGTTTTTTTTAGAATTATCTTCCCATTTAGAATATAAAAACTTTAACTTTATTTAGACCCTTATAATTTCCCTTTCATGTTTACCTTTTTATTTCCTTCATTTGAATCTTGTATTTGAAAGTGAAATATTCTATTCAGTTCTGGCCTTTTAAACATCATAAATGCTTGGAAGTCCTCTATTTCATCAAATATCCATTTTTTCCTCTGAAAAATTATATTCACTTTTGCTGGTTAGGTTATTATTGGCTGTAATCTTAAATAATTGCCTTTCAGAATATCATATTTCAAGTCTTCCAATTCTTTAGCAGAGAAGCTGCTAAATCTTGTATTAGCCTGACTGTGCTTCCATGATACTTGATTTGTTTCTTTCTGCCTGCTTGCAATATTTTGTACTTGATCTAGAAACTTTGAAATTTGCATATAATATTACTAGAAAATTTTATTTGGAGATTTATTTCAGGAAGTGATTGATGGATTATTTCAATTTCCATTTTACCCTCTGGTTCTAGAATATCCAGGTAGTTTTACTTAAAAATTATTTTTTCTTCTCTCTGTCTCTCTCTCTCTGTGTCTGCCTCCCTCTCTCTTTTTCTTTCTCTTTCTCTCTCTCTCTCTTTTTCTTTCTCTCTCTTTTTCTCTCTCTCTCTCTTTTTCTCTCTCTCTCTCTCTTTTTCTTTCTCTCTCTCTCTCCTTTTCTTTCTCTCTCTCTTTTTCTCTCTCTTTTTCTTTCTCTCTCTCTCTCTCCTTTTCTTTCTCTCTCTCTTTTTCTCTCTCTTTTCTTTCTCTCTCTCTCTCCTTTTCTTTCTTTCTCTCTCTCTCTCTCTCTCTCCTTTTCTTTCTCTCTCTCTTTTTCTCTCTTTTTCTTTTCTCTCTCTCTCTCCTTTTCTTTCTTTCTCTCTCTCTCTCTCTCTCTCCTTTTCTTTCTCTCTCTCTTTTTCTCTCTTTTTCTTTTTCTCTCTCTCTCCTTTTCTTTCTCTCTCTCTTTTTCTCTCTTTTTCTTTTTCTCTCTCTCTCCTTTTCTTTCTCTCTCTCTTTTTCTCTCTCTTTTTCTTTCTCTCTCTCTCCTTTTCTTTCTTTCTTTCTCTCTCTCTCTCTCTCCTTTTCTTTCTCTCTCTCTTTTTCTTTCTTTCTTTCTCTCTCTCTCTCTCTCCTTTTCTTTCTCTCTCTCTTTTTCTTTCTCTCTCTCTCTTTTTCTCTCTCTTTTTCTTTCTCTCTCTCCTTTTCTTTCTCTTTCTCTCTCTCTCTTTTTCTTTCTCTTTCTCTCTCTCTCTTTTTCTTTCTCTCTCTCCTTTTCTTTCTCTTTCTCTCTCTCTCTTTTTCTTTCTCTTTCTCTCTCTCTCTTTTTCTTTCTCTCTCTCTCTCTCCTTTTCTTTCTCTTTTTCTTTCTCTCTCTCTCTCTTTTCTCTCTCTCTCTTTTTCTCTTTCTTTTTCTTTCTCTCTCTCTCTCTCTCCTTTTCTTTCTCTTTCTCTCTCTTTTTCTTTCTCTCTCTCTTTTTCTCTCTCTCTCTCTTTTTCTCTCTCTTTCTTTCTCTCTTTCTCTCTCTCTCTCTCTCTCTCTCTCTCTCTCTCTCTCTCTCCTCCAACCCCCTGCCCTGATGATGGTTTTCAGGTAGACATATGTTTTTGATCTCCTAGAACAACTTTTGAATGGAATTGTTTTTTTTTTTCTTCCCATGTGATATTTCACATTGTCTTTATCTTTTCATTCTTTTCATTTTGCCTTATTATTTCTTGATTTCTCATAAAGTCATTAGTTTCCATTTGCTCAATTCTGATTTTTTTTTTAATTTTTATTTAATAATTACTTTATATTGACAGAATCCATGCCAGGGTAATTTTTTTTTTTACAACATTATCCCTTGCACTCGTTTCTGTTCCGATTTTTTTCCCCTCCCTCCCTCCACCCCCCTCCCCTAGATGGCAAGCAGTCCTTTATATGTTGGATATGTTGCAGTATATCCTAGATACAATATATGTTTGCAGAACCAAGCAGTTCTCTTGTTGCACAGGGAAAATTGGATTCAGAAGGTATAAATAACCCGGGAAGAAAAACAAAAATGTAGATAGTTCACTTTCGTTTCCCAGTGTTCTTTCTTTGGGTGTAGCTGCTTTTGTCCGTCATTTATCATCAATTCTGATTTTTAAGGAATTATTTTCTCCAGCAAACTTTTGTATCTCCATTTCCATTTGACCAATTCTATTTTTCAAGAACTTTTTACTCAGTGAATTTTTGTATCTCTCTTTGAATTTGACCAATTCTGCTTTTAAGGTATTCTTTTCCTCATTAACTTTGTTCATCTCTTGTATCATTTAGCCTAGTCTGTTTTCTTTCTTCAGTATTTTTTGTATCACCTTTACTAAGCTGTTGATTCATTTTTAAAAAGAATTTTCTTGTATCACTCTTGTTTTTCTTCCAAATTTTTCCTTTACCTCTCTTGCTTGAGTCTCAAAATTCTTTTTAAGCTCTTGCATGGCCAGAGACCAATTCACTTTTTTTTTGGATGCTTTTGATATAGGAGTTTGACTTATCTTCTTTTGAGTGTGTTTTGATTTTCCTTGTCACTATACTAACTTTCTATGATAATTTTTTTTCATTGTTTGCTCATTTTCCCAGCCTATTTCTTATTTTTTTAATACTTTCTTAGACTAGAGCTCAGCTTCCATGTGGAGGGCACATCATCCCAAGCTTCAAGGGTTTTGTGAAGCTGTTTTCAGAGATATTTCTAGAGATCTATAAGTTTCAGTTCTTACAAGATGGCATGATCTAAGGAGAAGTGTGTTTACTAATCTCCTGGTCTGTGAGTAATCACTAGTACTCTTTTATGCCCTGGAACTATTCCACTCCATTGTGGCCACAAGCTCTGGTGTGCTAGTGCTCCTCCTTATCTTTGGACTGCCTGCCTCCCAGGTGCAACCTGTATCCAAAAATGAGCAAGGCAACAGAATTCTGTCTCAATGCCAGCAAAAAATCCTGTGATCTCCTTCTGATCAGTTGTTGGACCCTTTTACCATCTGTCAACTGAGAGTTCAGAGAGCTGCCCTATGTGTTGTCAATTCAGTGGTTCCCAAGGCTTTCTCCTGCTTTTCTGGGTCTGGTTCTGTGCTTGTATGGCCTGTGCTGACCTGTGTTAGACTCTCACTTGAATTTGTGCTAGATCATTCCTGCTAGGTTGTCTTTGGCTGGAAAATTATTTCACCTCATTCTTTTGTGGCTTCTATTGTTTCAAAAATTGTTTTATGGAATCATTTAATGGTGTTCAGAGGGATCTAAGGGAGAGCTCAAGTGAATCACTATGTTTTCTCTGCCATCTTGTCTCCACCCCCAGAGCTCATTTTCAAGATGCCTTTTCCTATTGGAAAATGTAGATCAAAGTGATCCATGATTTATGAGAGCTGTAAAACAATCATCTGAGTGTTCCACTTGCTGTGACATGATGGGAAACCAAAGCAGAGATACTTCTGAACATTTCTGGAGATATAACAATAATCTTAATTATAGTCATGACAAGGATTATAATGATGATGATGATGATGATGATGATGATGATGATGATGATGAAATCAGTGGGAACTAGAACTCTGTAGAGAGATGAAGATTGTGGGATGAACTATCATAGCCACTATCAGAAGCCTTGACAAAGTCTAAAGGGAATCAACCATTAATTCAGAAAAACCTGTCTTTGGCACAGACTAGTAAAAATGCATTTTTTTGTGTTTGTGTGTATGTGCATGTAGATACACATAATTATAGATAGATGTACATATGTATGTAGATATAAATGATATACATGCATGCATACATATATAATACACACTCATGCATTTTTCCCCACAATTTTCTGTTCCCTTTGTTGTCTGGCCTCCAGATTAATCTCTCCTTTTTGAGTGGGGGCCTTCCCTTGTAGTATCTGCTATATGTGACCACTCAAGCAGAGATGTTGTCACTCTTAGCCTGATCCTATTAGGAGACTGGAAAGCTAATTAATACTGTGTTCTTTCTTGCTCTCTCTCCCTATAGGTTTTGCGGCTCTGACTTTATCTGCTTATGGATGGAAATCCAGGCTTTCCTAGTGAGCAAGGAGAAGGCCCTTGTTAAAGTTAGAAACTGTGCACACCCCAGGGTCCTTAGGCTTTGCTCCCTTCCTCCACTTCCTCAGAATTTTGTCAAATCTAAATGAACCAAGATTTATTAGCCCTTTCAGCTATTAATCTCGATTGGGCAATGCTGTAAACAGACAGAAAGGGTTATACAAATGAAAGTAGAAAGTTCCCTGTTTGTTCATATGACACAAGGAACATTGCTATGGGACCGTGTCAGAGTCTTCCAAAGTCTCACATTGCAAAAGAATATTTTCCCCGGGGGTAGATGAAAAGACTCTTCCTATCAAATCCAAGCTCCATAAGCACAGGAACTATCTCACACCCAGTCACTAATACAGAATAGTCACTTACTAAGGGCTTAGTGGTTGATCAGTGGAGGATCTAAGTCTTGGCTTGGGCCACGAAGCCTCTGTGCAAAAGGAAAGGAGAAAGATCTAGACCCCAGGAAACCTCCATAAAAGCACAAAGAGAGATCAAGATGAGACCAAGAGACAGCTCTCAGCCCAGTTAAGGTTGTTCCCCTTCAAGAGATCTAGCCACATTGCCATCTCCCCGAGACCATCACTGCCATCTCCAGGAAGTCTTCCCTGACTACTCAACCAATAAATTAATCAATCAGCAAGTATTCATCGAAAACCCTCATTATTCCTGGCCCAGTTCTAAGCACTGAAGAATAGAGGGAAAAGAGAAGAAAAGCTTCTGTTCTCAGAGAACTGTCTCATGCCTGAGACAACTAGCACTCATCCAAAGGGAAGCATGAGTTACCATGAGTTAGGCTAGTGTCTGCAAGGGAAGTAGTCTTCAGTGGTCCAAGGTTGTGTAATCTGTCCTTGAAAGCATCATTATGAAATGCCTTGAGATTACATCCCCAGATATAGAATAAAGCCTCTTTCCCGCATTAGCCAAGTTAATCTTTCTCTGACAGATAAAACGTTTATCAGCAGGACTGTGTTTCCAATGGGTCTTGATGTCTGCTGACCTGCACATCATGATGAGGAATGCAAAGAGAATGTTAGAACTCCATCAAACCAGGGAGACCCCATTCCCTGCTGGAACATCCCACAACACTTTCATGCGAGTGGTTCTTGTCCTTGCCTTCCCTTGGGTCCTCAAAAGAGCGCTTCTCCAATGTGCTAGAAGCCTTTCTCTGTCTTAACTTTTGGGGCAGCAATGTACTTAAGCCATCTCATGTCCTTCGTACATGACTGGAGCATCTCACCTCTAATTGCATGTTTCTGGCATGCTGTCTCTGAACCATAGTGGTATCACCCCCAGATTATCTCTGCTTCCAATTCCCTGGCCTTTGACATGGACTTCCATTTAGGTACTTCCCTCATTCTCACTTTTAAGCTTCTTATTGAGGTTTGTTTTATCTGATAGACGTAAGCTCCTTGAGGACAGGTCTCTCTTCATCTTAGCTTATATTTCTATCCAGAGAGGTTACAACCATGATTAGCACACAGTACATGCTTCCTAAATTAGGGCCTGATTTGAGATCTTTGGTAAGTGTCAGACTTGAAAATAGAAGTAAGGGAGGGGAGAAGAGAACACACATTTATGAAGATCTATGTGCCAGACCAAGTGTGCTATGTATTTTATAAATATTGTCTCAGTCTATTTGTGCTAACCTTAAGTCTCCCTCAGTCCTTTGAGAGATTCACACTTCAAAGAAAATTCTGAGATTCATTGTAATACTCACAACATACAATATCATGTGAAAACTTGTGTTGAAAAGACACTTTGGAGTATCCTAGGGAACAGATTAGGTTGTTAATTATACACAACTTGCCAGATATAATCTAGGTTATTCTTTTCTTCCCATTTTGTAATGGGCTGAGGCTTGAGTTGATGCACTGAGGTCCCAAGCACATGAGGCTAAATAGTAATTGGACCATACTCTATTAATAGATAAGCTTGGAGAGAGAATGGCCCCCACCCACTCTTTGTGCAAGTCCTGATGTGTTGTATAGGAAATGACGATTTTGGTGGGTGGAGGCAGGGGAGTGGAGAAGGAAAGGGAGGAGAGACTTTTTGGGACGGCCATTGCCACGGTTGGCTCAGCTCACTTTTTCTGTTTTGTTAAGTGTCTGAGGCTGGATTTGAACTCAGGTCCTCTTGACTTCAAGGCTAGTGCTCTATCCACTGAGCCATCTCCTCCCCTTCCCAAATGTAATGACCGCGTATTTAAAGTCAGCCGGAGTCAGGAATTCAGGTTAAGGGGAAAATCTTCAATATTTATTGAAGCGAAGAGGTGAATAAAGATTGCTATAGCAAATATAGGCAAGAAAGATTGCGATAGCAAATATAGGCAGTTGCGACAGGAAGCCAGCTAAGAGAGAGCGACGCGAGCCGAGGCAACCATGGAGGCAACTGTGTCGGCAACTGTGGCAATGGCCGTCCCAAAGGTCTCTCCTCCCTTTCCTTCTCCACTCCCCTGCCTCCACCCACCAAAATCGTCATTTCCTATACAACACATCAGGACTTGCACAAAGAGTGGGTGGGGGCCATTCTCTCTCCAAGCTTATCTATTAATAGAGTATGGTCCAATTACTATTTAGCCTCATGTGCTTGGGACCTCAGTGCATCAACTCAAGCCTCAGCCCATTACACCATTTTATTTGGGACCATCATTTGTGACAGAAGCGAAGATTTAGTGCTAGAAAATTTAGTGCTTAGAGGCCATCAAGTCTCACCTCTTCATTTTATAGCTGAAGACACTGTGACCCAGAAAGTTCAATGAACAGAACAGGGTCACATAAACAATAAAAATCTGAAACAGATTTGAACCCAATGCTTTCTGACTCAAGATACTATAACATGCTTCTTCTCAATCTAATTGTCAATCTGGTACAGTTCCCAAATAAGTCACCCAATACATAGACTATCCAAATCTTAGTCTAAATAATAGGCACTTTTTTTTTGTCATCCACTTAGTTTTTTATCTATTGAGGGGGGAAATGAGTATGGGATTCCTTTCCCTCTTTACCCCATTATCTCCCTCAGAGATAGTCACAGTTTTGTCTCTCAGGTCATCTTGTATTTACAATCTGGGGTACAGACTGTATCCCTCTAAGAGCAGAGGGCAGTTGCTTCACTTCTGCCTTCCTATCCACAGTGTCTAGTACTGGGCTGTATAGAGAGGAGAGGGGAATAAATAATGTTAGAATTTAATTGCAGGACTCAAAGTAACTTCAGATGACTTGCGTGGGGTCACACCAGTAGTGAATAGATGAAAGGATTTGGATCCAAATGCTTATTTTCTGACGCCAAGCCCTGGGATGTTCCTCCAAGTCTTATTAAAATAATCAGCTCTCCTATTCTCAAAACATTTTAAACTTTGCCAAACCCGTGTGTACTCGAAGTCTAACATCTGCTGCTCAGCTGGCCATTCTGCTATTTCCTAGCTCCATGTTGGAACAAACTGCCCTGCCCCCCCCCCCCCCATTGTCAGCTTTGATTTCCTCCTATATCCAATGAAAAGTTATACTTGCTAATGTATAGATACTTGTATGGTCTTTAAAATAGTCCTGAGAAGATGACCTTGGAATAAACTGGAATTCTTTGGTCTGCCCTGAGTTCAAATCCTCCTTCCTTGTGCTACATATGTGACCATGGATTAATCACATTCCTGAAGCTCAGTTTCCACGTCTATAAATTAGGAAATTGGCCAAGATGATCTCTAAGTCTTATTTTTTGGTGAGAACTTACAATTTAATGATCCAAAGCATCACTGTTCATGTGTGGGTAGATGTGATACAGAACATAAAGCCTTCCTGGAGCTATTTTGCCCAAGCTATCGGGAGGAGAGGTAGGATGAGACCCAGGACTTGTAGGCCGCGAAGCTTCCTGCATTGCCACTTGAGGCTCTCTCCAGGTCACACTTCTCCTCAACCTTTCATTGTTCCCATGCCTAAAATGAGTATGACTCCCCACTGCCAACCCACATTCTCCTTTGCCCTCTCCACAGCCAACTACCTTTTCTCTAATCATCATCATCATCATCATCATCATCATCATCATCATCACTAACATTTATATAGTATCTGCTATGTTCCAGACACTGGGACAAAAACTTTACAAATATTATCAAATATTTGATGCTCAAAACATCCCTGGAAGAGGTTTTATTTAAGCTCTGACATTCCCTATTCTAGGCCCCTCCCAGTCCTGACATTCTAAGTTCTAATATCCTGCAAACCTCTAACATTCTTTATGTTCTAAGCATCTCTTCACTTAATACTCTCTCTTTAATACCTCAAGAATCCATCATTTTAATGGTGTTGTCATTCCATTGAATATAAATCCTAACCCCACGATGCCCTGGTAACTTAGTAGTCAAGATTCATGAGTTATAATATAGCTATTCATCTGTCTATCTTTTTATCTAGGATTGGACAGTATCTCCATCCCACAAACCAAAAAATATTTCCTAGGATCCTGGCCGGTCATACTGCCACATACTGATGTCACAGCTTCAATTACCTGGGCCCGGCCCTTTCTTCTCTAGAGTCACCTTCCTTCCCTGTACTAAACCTTTCCCTGAATTCACCACTCACCCCCATCAGCATGTGGCTGGGAGCTCACCAGTGGCCTCTCTCCTTTTGTTTCTACCCAGGATGAATTCCCAAAAGAAATAAGCAAGTCTCAAATCTTACTTGGGAGTGTAATTGTTATTACAGCTTTAAAAGAAACAAAACCTCATTTTCTCATGTTCCAGTGAAATGTCACCCTAGAGCTTTCTGAGAAATTTCAAAATTATACATCGTTGAATATCAATCAGAACTTGCTGCAGGTCATTATACTCCAGAGGTATTATACAGTTAGAGAACATTGAAAGTGGAAAGGCCTTCAAGATCAAATCTAAAGACTGTGGATGAGGAGACTGAGATCTCACAAGATTAAACGATCTGGTCTTGTTCCAATAGTTCAGCATCTTGGACCAGTGGAGGGAATAGCATATGGGAGAGTGCACTGAATTGGAAACCCTAGGTTGGAATTCTGCTGAGAAAACCCTCAGGAATCATTGGAGGATTCAGAGAATCCAATGACTCCTGAGGGAAAACCTTGCAAGAAATACTCATCTTCAGAGACATTTCCTCAATACTTCTTCAATGGCTGGCTCACAGGCTCTCTCTTCTCCCTAATTCTACCCTGATGTTATAGGACTTTGACATGTACACTGCTACTCTTTCAAACACCCTAACTTTCCAGCTTCTCCTCACTTCCCTTACTTGCCATAACTTCTTCCTCTCCCAGAGATCATCATACCTTTAATCTTCCATCACCCACAAGTATTCCACCACCATGATGTTCATGAGCTTGAAAGGCCATTTCTGCCTATCATTCCTCAGTCTTACAACCACAAATCTGTTTGTTTACCTGTTTTTTCTTCAGGACGAACTTTGATTTTTCAGTGCCTGGTTTTGTTTTGTTTTGTTTTTTCCCAAGCCATCATTCCAGCACTCTTTATAGTTTCTTCCCTTCCTCATCTTGACTTCTTGGTGAATTAGTTCAACTCTACACTAGCCCTTCCTTGTGAAGCCATTATCCCCATTTCCTATTGCTAATTGTGCCCTGATAAATCTGAGCCTTCCTTCTTCCTCATGTAGCACCAAATGAAGCTGGAGAAAGTCATGAAACCATTTTGATTGAATCCACAACAAATAGATGCTACATCAACTCAGTGGAACCTTTTATGCAGCAAGGCAATCCTTTTATGCCTCCCAATTTTATACCTCCCACTCATCACAAAATCTTTTTCAAACTTTTCTTCCTTTTGCAAAATGCCCCTCTTCCATTAACTTTCTCTCCTCAGAATTTTACTTCATAGTTCACTGACAGAAAAAATAAAGCCATTTTCTGAGAAATCCTAATTTTTCTCTCATTCATATCTCACACCCCCATATGTTTTTCCCAATTATCTCCTCCTTTACCTGTCTCACACAAAGAAGAGATCTTTCTCTTTGTCAAGATCAGCCTCTCTTCATGTACAAGTGATTTCACTCCATCTTATTTTCTCCAGAAGATTATTCCTTCTACCAGCCCCACTTTCTGACTTATATTCAGTCTCCCCTTTGTCTACTGCCTGCCTCTCTGTTACCTTAAAAAATGTCTACCACTTCCCCATCCTCAAAACATCCTTGCTTGATTCATCTGTCCTTCATAATATTTAATAATTATTATTATGGTATCATTAAGCTAATTATTAATAGTCTTTATCTTTCCCTTTTGTTAAAACACACACACACACACACACACACACACAACCACTTCAATCAGAAAGGTTGCCTACAATAGATTTCTCCACTTCTTTATTCTCATTCTTTTAAGACTCAAAGATCTGGCTCTCAACACCATCAATAAACCCAAAGTGTCTTCAAAGTGACTGATGATCTCTTTATTGATAATCTCATGGCCTTGGGGCAACTAGATGGTGCAATGGATAGAGCATCAGCCCTGAAATCTGGAGTGCCTGAGTAAAAGCCGGCCTCAGACACTTATTAATTATGTGATCCTGGGTAAGTCACTTAGGCCCAATAGTCTTACCAAAAAAAATTAGTTATGATAATCTAATGTCTTATCAACATCCCTTTTGACTTCTCTGCAACTCTTGCAACTGCCAATCAGCCTCTTCTTGATATTAATCTTCTCTCTAGATTTCTATGATGGAATTCTATCCTGGTTCACCTTTGGGGATTTGAGCTGGGCTCTCTTCTCTTCTGCCTCTCTGTCCTTCTGCCTGTCTGTCTCCAACTGCTGATTGTACTACTGAGCTGGACTCCCTTAGACACCTTAGACATCTGGCTCCCCTGTGAGCTTCTAGTCTAATGGGGGAGAGGAGGAGAGGAGAATAATAATAACATATAACTACGCTATGTAATATAATATATGTTTTATTTATATATATAATATATATAAAACATAATATAATAACATAATATAACAATATAACAATAATAGAGGAGAATACAACAATAACAATGATACGAACAGTAAAGGAAAGTATATTATTGTTGTTATTGTTAGGTTGAAGACAATGCTTCTAAGCCATCATTCTAGTTATGACTTTATATTCTGACTTTTCTGCTGAGTATAAGCTAAAAAAGATATATACATTTTAAAGCTTAATCTACATTATTAACTCTTTCTTAAGTCTAGACAATCAACAAAACAATAAATTTTGCCCATTTCTTTCTTTTTTCATTTTTATTTTTTAGCAAGGCAATTGGGGTTAAGTGACTTGCCTAGGATCACACATCTAGGAAGTGTTAACCTGGATTTGAACTCAGTTCCTTCTGACTCTAGGGCCGGTGCTCTATGTACTGTGCCATCTAGCTCTCCTGACAATTTTCTAAGATATAAATGTTTAGCCTGAAAATTTAACAACCAGTTCTCTGGAACCAGGAAGAGCTGTCTCTAAGCTCAGCCTAGGTACACACATGGGCAGACCAGCTTACTGAGTGGGAGTGGGGATGGGGAGCCCAGGAGGACTCCACCAGTCTGTGCTGGCTCAGTGAGGGGTTTCTACTCTGTGCTTGAGACCCCCTGAAAAATGATGGAAAGGAAAATGACTTTGGAGTCAGCTCCAATTCACAAATACGTCACTTCACCTATTTTCTGGAAAATATGGGTGGTAACCTAGATAGTCCCTAGGTTCCTTCCAGCTCTGGGGGTAAGGAAGGAAAATAGGGGTTTGAAGTTCTATTTTCCTTTTGAAAATTGAACCTTTGCCTCAAATGGGCTGAAAGGAAGAACACACAGTGAAGGAAGGCTCAAGCCAATAGTAGTAGATAGATAGAAGTAGTGGTAGATAGGTAAATAAAAGGTAGGAGAGGTTAGCCAGCAAGGATTGTATACAGTGAGAGAATAATAAATGAATAAGCAAACAAGTAAATTAATAACTATACTGATAAATCAGCCAATCAATAAATGATACAGGAAAAAACTCCAGGTGAGCCTAGGGTTAAAGTGGGGTTGTTTCCTTTCCTGGGGGTGAGGGGGCTGGTAGGCCAGCAGAGACTTACAGAGGAAGGAGACTCAGTATCCCCTCTCCATGTTGACAGCTCTGACCGCAGCCCTGTTTGCTGGTTCTAGCCAACATGCCCCGAATTCGTTTCCCAGAACCAAAGTAGCCGTTAGAAGCCTCGGTTTCCGTTCCCAGCTGGGCCGTGGAGTTGATGTGTGACATTGAGAAAGTCATATAACTTCTTCAATTTAGAAGAGACCCAGGCTCCCACAGCAGGGCCATTCAGAGGATTATGAATGAGATTTCATAAAGTGCGGTGGATAATATCCTTGGAGGGAAGGGCCTGATGGAGGGAGGGAGGGAGGGCTGCACACAGGGCCTTCTCCACAACAAGGCTCTGTGCCTTTCGGCAGCATCCAGCGCTTCCTGTTGTAGTCAATTAATTCAACAAGACAGGCCATTTAATTACCTTGCTTCTGAAATGGGGTTCTCGGCTGGTAATCGGGAGCTCATTAGTCCTCACTGGAGCGACCTGTCAATTTGTCTTCTCGTGCAGGTAGCGTCTCCCCAGTAGTCACGCCCAGCTTTGTGTCATTGTGTGTCTGACTATTCTACATCATTTCCCTGAGCTTTAGGGTCAACTATAGATATTCTCATGGGGTTTAACAGTGTAGGAACTGCTAGGGACCGTGCTGGACCCTGAGGATGCAGAGCTAAGATGAGACTTGCTGCCTGAGGAGCTCACCTGTTCTTAGGAGAAACAGGAGACAGAGCACCAGCAAGTGTAAAGCATGATTTACAAAATAAAGGGGCCCTTTGGAAGCCCAAGGAAGGCTGGATCAACAATCTGGCCTAAGGGATAACAGAAGCTTCTTGGAGGCCCAGATTAAGGACCATTTATACTTCTGCTGATAATCACTAAAAATGGGCAGTGGTGGACAAATTATGAGTGGGATATGGCAGAGAGAGGGCTGGTGATGGAGGAAGGACCCCCGATCCCAAGTCCAGCTTGTGCCAGCAAGGTAGAGACTTAAGTCCCAGGCCGCTCCAAAGGTTACGAACTGATCCTCGTTGGGGAGGGGCTTTTCTTATTGGCAATGCCCCAGATCAATTCAATCAGGCAACTAAATTTTTAAAAACATACATTCATGTGTATCTGTACACATATATGTATATTATACGTGTATGCATGTAGTCGTTTTATAAAGCAAGTAAATCAAATAGTAAGAAATAATAATGATAATGATAATAATAACAGCATGCACTGAGAGGCAAGATGTACAGAAATACATGCCCTGCCCTGCCCCTTGCTATGGATTATTCCAAGCCCAGCATCTTTTGGGATGTCAGTGTCCAGAAGATGAGGGAGACAAGACCATATGGGCCTTGGTGGGAGGGGCGGGGAATGTTTAGCCTTGAGGGGAGAAGGCTCATGAGGAAACAAGCGCTGTCTCTAAGCATTTAAAGAACTGTCATGGGGAAAAGAGGGGAAATTTGGTCTGCCTGGCCCTGGATGGGAGGATAAATACTGGAAATGACAGAGAGATGAGTGAAGTCTTAGTATGAGCAAAGTCTTTCTACAGGAAGTACCCCGGAAGGGAGGGAGCTCCCCATCACTCACACGAGGTCTTCGGGCACAGTTTGGATGCACAGAGGCACCGGGGATGCTCCTCAGGCTCCCAGATTGGGGCATAAAGAATGATACAAGGATGTGGGGAGAAGCAGACTCAGCAAGCAGTGCAGCAGGAGGCTGGGGAAGGGAGCCAGATTCAGAGGCAGGTTCGCTCAGTTAGAACTGGGAGCCCAAGAGGCCGGGTAAATTTATGTCAGGGTGTGTGCATTATATACACATTTATGCAGGTGTGTATATAGACATACATATATACATATGTCTATATAATATAGTCATTGTGTGTATATATATACTATATTTATTTAGAATATAGAAAAAATTGAGAATAATGTGTTATATGTATAAACACATATGCTTTTGTGTTAACACACACATATACAAATATATATAATTTACATTTAGCAAATGATTTATGGGGAGAAAGAGGTGATCTAAAATGAGAGAGGGATCCTAAGAGCTGAGAGACAGATTGAGCCAAATTCAGAGACATGGGAGGGCCAAACAAGGCAGTTGCTCTAAGCAGGGGCAGGGAAACCTCCCCCTTCAAGCTCACAGGCTACACCAGGACTGGGACCAAGTAACTGATAAGTAGCAGTCCAGAATGAAGAGCCTTGTGTAGCTGGCTACTTTTTTACATAGTATAAGTCAGAGGATACTTGAATAAAGAGTAACATTGACTATATACTATATACTTTTTATCTTTGTGTCCAATGATCTCAAGAAGAAACTGAGGCACAATAGTTCCCCTAGCGTCTAAGAGTGCATGAGCCTCAGAGGTGGGAATGGAAGCCAAATCCTTGAGTTGCTGGACAATATAGTGCCATGTTTAGTCTGAAGCTTGGGGCTGGGGAAGAGAAATCTACACCCAAAACCCAAAATAAGGAAGCATCTATGTGCCATGCAGTGTGCAGGGCTGTGATTTACAAAAAAATGAGAGCCCCTGCCCTCAAGAAATTATGCTCCACCAAGAAAAGTAACTCGAACATATGGAAATATGTGGAAAATAAACACAAGGTACTTTTTTGGAGGGAAGGGGAAAATGCCTCATTTGGATTTATGGAGATAAGTAGAGATTCCTGTTAAAGTTAATGTTGGAACAATGTTCTGAGGACACTATAAAGATGCACATTTTTGAATTGGACCTTTTGGAGCCCAGAGTATCAGGGGAGGATGAGAATGAATGCAGGTGGCAATAACTCACATTCCTATAATGGAAGTCCATTCGAGAAGGCAGTGTTCAGCAAGGTCTCCGAGGGAAGCTCTGAGCTGGCCAGCTAGCCAGGAAGTCTTCCACAGAGGAAGTCGTGTTTGAGTTGGGATTAAAAGGTGAGGAGAGTTACCCCGTTCAAAGACAAAGCTATTGGACTGCAAGAACAGAGAGGAAGCGATTGCTGCCCTTGGAGCCCAGAACTGACTTTTTTCAATGCAGGCAACAGATAAAACTAGAGGGAATCGAATCCCATGTTTCAAACATCCCCTTCACCTGGGATTGTAGAGCTTATGGGCCTGGACTAAGAACCTGGGTCCAGATCCCCTGCAGAAAACCTTGTGTATTGAACTTGGAGATACTTGGGTCACTCTTACAGAAGACTGGGAAGTCTCTTGGTCATGGTTTTGTCTCACCAGGTACCGGCACCTTCTGGGCCCTTCCCTGTTCTCTCGAGAAGACGTGAATGAATTGGCGGACATGGGCCACCTATAGTCCTTGCCCAACTGTGGTAGGGTCCCCCCAGCTCCCTCCACATAAGAACAGGCAGCTGGATCCCATCTGGACTCATTAATGCTCAGTACAATGATGTGCCTTCCCCCATCCCCACCCCGCCCCCAGCAAGGTCATTCTCTGACTCTCATTCCTTTTATTGCCTGCACACTACCAGAATAATGGAAAGACGATCTTCCCTCTCAGCTCCTGGTAGGCCTTCATCACGCTGATGGGGATATTAGAATAGTCTAAATCGTTTTCATTAAAACACAGCCTATTACTGTAGGTTGGGAAGGGAGTATCACAGATGGGGATTTCAGCTCTGCATTCTCATCCTCAGAATCACAGGAAAATGGACGTCTCCCCATCTCCTCTCCTCATAGGTAATCACACAACCATAACTAGTGAGCCTTAAGGAAAAGAGCCCTCCAACACCAAAGTGGACATCTGCTTTTGCCTTCAACAGAAATATCCTGGTTCATTAGCAGAAGAAATCAGATATTTGTCGACTGGGAGAACGCTTTGAATTCAGTCCCGGGAGTAAAATGTCATAAATAGCTGTTAATTTGGGGCTGTTTACTGAAAATTTAATGCCTGCAGAAAATCTATTTGTACCATCACAAATGTAATCATCCCTACTAGGGAGAAAGCAGGAAATGAAAGTGGTGATCTGGGCCGGGGCTGCCATGCGTGCTGAACCCCGTGCATAGAAAATGAACCTAATTAATGTTTATATGCTACCCACACAAGTAGATTTAAACACAACACAGCATCCATTATAGGCACCAACTTAATCCACATGCCCAACTATGGAAAGGAAATGTCTTCTTTTCCTATGATATTATTGGTAGTAAATATTCCAACTATTAATATGCAGTCATAAAACATTTTCTAAACTCCCCTGATGAAAGGGGGTAATTACCATCATAGTTGTTTTATTGGATAATTTTGGATGCTTCTGGATGATAAAACAAAAGTCATTTCCAGAGAGAAGAGAAAATATTCTTGGTACATGTAAATGTGGACAACTTCACATCAACCAAGAGAACAGAGAAATCTCCTTAGCGATGGGGAAGTAAAGAGGATTTACAACAAGCAATTTAGATCAAAGAGTTTTGGTTTTTTTTTTTTTTTTGAAGGGGGGGGGGAATTTTATTAACTGCATGCACGATTCTTTGCTCTGTGCTACAGATATAAGAGTAAGAAACAGCCTATCACTAGGACTATAACTCTAGCACAGGAAGGGACCTCAGGAGAAACTGAGGCAAAGTTGACTTAATTTGCATTAAGGCACATTGGTGGCCAAGTAGAACTTGAATCCAGCTCCTCTGCTACCAAAGTCAGGTTTCTCTCCTCTCTACCTCACGGTCTCCAATTCCCTTTCTAATTTTTCTCTCTACAATGAAAAAAATTATAGGCCAGAATATTGTCATCACACTTAACCCAGCAATCATTGTGTGCCATTTCAGGTGGAGTCAGTGTAAGGAAAGACATGGGATCAGCCATTGCTAGGCTCAGAAACCACCCCCATCCCAGGTCAGGATGGCCATAGGATGATGAACCCTTCAGCCAGAACCACTCTTGAGTGATATCATCTCCCAGCAGTCTCAGCGGAGGAAATAACACTCCCCACCCCAAGTCCCACTTATACAATGACAGAAGCCAGAATTCTTGAAGCAAGAAAAGAGATATTTGACTACAAAAGCTCTCATTATTCTCTTTCCTTGTCAATTCATCTCCTTTTCCTCTTAAATTAGAGTAAAAAATCTTGCCAGCTTTAAATTGACATATCAATGACCTGGTTCCATACTGCACCTGACATGCTTATTGAAATGACCTTAATCTGATGGGCTATCAGTGCTAACTCACTGTAATCCAAAACAGAATGGTTGGCGTTGTGCTAGAGGCAAACAGGGGAGCCCACGGCATCCCTAAGGAAGCTCAAGACTTGCTTGGGGCACAAGGGGAACTGGGAGTGAGTAGAGTAGTTGGTAAACTCTGTGATGCCGAAGAAAAGCAGTCACAGGTAACGTATCTGGGAGCCTTTGATATACAAAACTATAGAACCAACAGTTGGATTTGGAAGTGCAAGCTGTCATGGCTGGCAATTCCCTACAATTCCCCGCCCATCTGCCCACCAAACACTTCACCCACTGAAGGCAAAACAAGGCAAATCCGGTCCTTCTGTGCCATGACATCCCTTCAAAGGCTCCTTGAAGACCTCTGTCATTACCATAACGCCCTCTTCTCTGGGCCACATATTGAAACCTGCTATAACCTCTCCCTAACTCATTGATGAAACCCCAAGGCAAAAAAAAAAATTACAAAAGCATAGAATGACTTAATTTCTCTGTCTCTGTTTTTTGTCTGTTTCTCTGTCAGACAAAGAGAGGAGAAGGGAAGAGAGAGAAAAAAACACAGAGAGAGACAGTGATGGGAAGTGAGGGGGAGAGGGGGAGAGAGAACAGAGAGAGAGAAGAGAAAGAAGAAAGAGGGGTAAGGGAAGGAGGGAAGGAGAGGAGGAGAAAGGAAGAGGGAGAAAGTATGGGGGAAGAGAGACACAGAGACAAAGAGCAAGATGCAACACATACATACACACATACAAAAATAATGGCAGCACAACATTTCTGGGGTGGTTTTGTATCTTTACAAAGCATCTTCACTCCCTATATGATAGCATTTCAAGAGGCTTCTGCACCTTCTTATCCCCTTCCCAATAAAAAACAAAGAAGTCTTTAGATTAGAGATGGAATATAAAAATGGAAGCCAATCCACCTTCACATCCTGCTACTCCGGTCCTTCTAACCCGTTGCCCTAAGCCAGAGGCTTGAGGCTGCACTGTTTATCTAATATTTTCCATGAACCCAAAGGAAGATATGGGGGCAATTAATATTTTTATGTAAATGTTTTGTGTGCCCCAGTAGTATTTCATGGATGTGATAAAAAATAACTCATTTAATGTAATCTAACACGAACAAATATGGGAAGACAAGATTAAATTAAATGCCTTCCCTGTGGGCAAAGTGTTCTGAAGGTCACCCCCCTCCCAGCAATGCCAGGGGGTCCTATACTAGTGCATAAGAATACAGGGCTGGCAAAAACGATCTTATAGGTGAAAATATTTCAGTGAGTCAATAAGGATTTATTAAGTGTCTATCACTATGTTGAGTGATGGAGATGTAAAGAAAGGCAAGAGATAATTCCTGACCTCAAGGAGCTCCCAGTCTAATGGGGGAAGCCATTTGCAAAAAATTATGTACAAATGACATATAGGCAGGATAAAAAGAAAATAATAAACCGAGGAAACTCAAAAGCATTAAAAGAAATCAGAAAAGTCCCTCTAAGAAGGAAACTTATAGTTATGGTTTTAAAGAAGTGAGAGTTACAGATGACAAAAGAGCAAGAGATGGAGAGTCTTGTGGAAGAAACAAAAAAGAATTCAGCATCATTGGTCTAGAGATCACCCAGGGGAGACCAGAATGCTATGTATAGGGAGTAGGGGGAAAGGATGATGAGCAAAGAATTTTGTTTCTGATAATGATTGGGAGCTACAGGAGTTTATTGAATAGGGCTGGGAATGGGTGTGTCAGCATAAGAGTTGCATTTCTGCAAAGGGAAATACTGCTCACAAAAAGAAGCACCCATTCTTAGACAGCTACAGGTCCTGACCCAGAGAGAAGTAAAGACTGTGTCTCAGTTTCCAGCAGGGATACAGTTACCACTCACCCCAAGGTACAAAGCAATTGCTCCCTAGTCTTACCGATGTACATTATGTCCAAGGACCGTGTCCATATGCCCGTCCTCGTCCTCTCAGTCCACCATTGCTGGAATATCTGTGTCCTTGACTAAGACCTGGGAAAGACCTCAGTTTAAAAGGACTAAGGTCTCCCATGGCATCCAGGGCCATCTCCAGGTGTCCCAATATATATTTTGACAGGCCAGATGGCTCTGAAGGGGACAGTGAGGCTGGTGACTTTGAACAGTACTATCTCATTTAACTAACTAGTTCACTAACTAGTTAAAATATCATTTTCTCAATGTCATGGAACTCTTTAAGGATGAAGGACAAAGAACACACAGAATCTCTCATTTCCTTTAAGATGCTGCACCTTCTTTGGTCAAGCAGTCAACAAGCAATTATTAAACACCTACTGTATCTCCAGCCCTGTGCAAATAAAGGTAAAATATAGCCCCAACCCTGAGGAGCTCCCAGTCTAATGGTGGAGACAACATATAAATAATAATGTACAAACATAAAACCAATTTATTTATTGATAAGTACTAATTCTCTAATCTGCATTCAGCAGGAAGTTTTTTCTGATCCCCACCCACCCAAGACTGAAAGGTATTCTCCATCACAAATTACCTTGTACTCAATTACTTTGTATTTATTTGTATTTATCCTCTTTCTGACTCTCTCTGCAGTATTTGCAGTATATACATATAAATGTGCCTGTCTTCCCTATTAGGATGTAAATTCCTTGCCAGAGAGAATTTCTTTTTATTCACTGTTTCGTATTCCCAATATCTCACACAGAGCTTGACATAGAATAAACCTTTAATAAATATGTGGTTGATTGATTGATTGCATCTCTCCTGGTTCAGTTATATCCTAGGAGAAAACAGCCACAGGAAGTCAGGGACAGCTTACCAGGAGACCAGACTCCCCAGAATTGAATGTCTTTGCCAAACGAGGATTGCCTTGGACTTTTCTTGCTCCCCTGTCATTACATTCAGCTCTCAGGTGTGAGGGCTAGTTTATAAATATTAGTTTTATAAATAAAAATAGATGGACACAGTCTCCTCTAAGGAAGGCTCAGACATTGACAATACCTGCCATCTGATACACAAAAAGGATTGATCATTTGCTCCTGGACGAGCGGAACTTTTTCCACCTGAAACATTCTCCGTTCCTTCAATCACGTCTCTTGTGGAAGGAACGCAAGACCTTCACCATCCTGGGTGGCCTCCGTTGGCGTCTCTCCAGCTTATTAATGACCATCCCAAACGATGGTTCCTTGAACTTCCCCCAGCCACCAGATGGTACCTAATCAGGCAGAGTTCAGTAGGGCATCCTTTGTCTCACCCACCACTCTGATGTTAACTACCCCCCCCCCAAATATAGGTATAGAAATGTTTGGGCTCCGGCCCTTCTGGGCTATGATATCCATAGCTGCTCCACTGACTCTCCTGTAGTTTACAATCACTATTCACTGGGAATGACTCCCTTGGAAACAACTCTCCCACAAAAGTCTCACTTAGGAATCTTTATGATTCCTGCAGTTCATCTGTCTTCCAAACAGGTCAGATATTGGCTGCTGCCTGGCTACAAGAGAAGAAGAAAGAGAGAGGAAAAGAAAATTTGAAAATGATGTCAAGGAAATCGCTTCCATTCTCTCACAATCAAAGAAACAAAACTTTATGGGTTTCGGCAGTAAAAGAAGGGGCATTTTTTAAGCTAGCCTCATTAACATAGAATTTCACGGACACTCCTCTCAACTTTGTCATTAAGCATTCTTCAGATAGCTCAGGTTCCTAGAAGGATATGGCACTCCTTTCATTCCTGCTCATCTCTCTTGCCAACCTCACAATAGGAACAATTTATGTGTCATCTGCAAGAAAGGAGAAATGTTTCTGGAGGCTTCCTGTGCTATTTCCAGGTAAGGCTGTGGGAAGGAGAGAATCATTCTTTGTTTAAAAAAAAAATGGGGAAGGGGGACGGCAACTGGAGGTCCATTTCTCCCTTCTCTTGGTTGCATTACCAACCAAATTACCTCTTATCAAGCACTGGAGAGAGGAGCCAACAGATTACAAAATGGGATTTGAGAAGCACATGAGGAAGGGTCCTCATGACATACTAGAAGCAGTTGATAGTACGGTGAATATATTGCTGGGCCTCAAGTCAGCAAGAACTGAGTTTGAATCAACCTCAAACACTTATTAGCTGTTTGCCCCTGAGCAAGTCACATAACCTGTTCCCCTCACTTTCTTCAACTATGAAAGGAGGATAAATAAAGCACCTACTTTCCAGGGATGACATGAAGACATTATAGGTACTTAAAAAATGTTGTTTCCTTCTTTCCTACTTGATTCCCTACTTGTAGTTAAAGAAAAAATGAGGGTGTTTTTATTGTTGCTTGCTTGCATTTTGTTTTCTTTCTCATTATTTTTCCTTTTTGATTTGATTTTATTTGTGCAGCTTGATAATTGCAGAAATATATATAGAAGAATTGCACATGTTTAATATATATTAAATTATTTGCTATCTAGGGGAGGAGGTGGAGGGAAAGGAAGGAAAACATTCTGGAACACAAGGTTTTGCAAGGGAGAATGTTGAACACTATGCATATGTTTTGAAAATAAAAAGCTTTAATAAAAAAATAACACACACACACAAAGAAGAGTGAGAAAATGGTGTTTTTTTGAGGAGCCAAAGAAGCATGTTTTCCAGAAAACATTTCATACCTATAATTTTCTCTGACAGTATATAAGCTCTTCAAAGGCAGGCACTGTATCCTTTTTGCCTTGTATGCCCACACCTTACATAATGTAAATTTAGCACATAAATGTTTGTTGGATGGGTTGATTAACACAACTTGCCATGTTAGATAGTAGAAAGAGGGTTGGAATTGCTTTTACAGAGATTCAGATCCCAACAGATGAGTTCACCTCATTTATATAAACCTCAGTTTTTTTCTCAACTGTTAAATAGAAATAATACTGCTAACATCTACTTTATAAAACTTGTGAAAAAGAGGCTCTGGGATCCTACTCCTGGCAGTTAATATTATAAGGGCTGTTTGGTAACAAATTCTATCAGTATCTCCTCCGATTAATGATCAGAAAAGTCTAGGATGTTACCTCCATATCTTGCCTTTCTTCCCTTCCTCACCACCCACAAATCCATGGGAATTTCATCTAGAGGGTGCTACCCAAATATTACCCACCTCCACATTTCAAGAAATTCAGAAAGTTTACTTCCCACACACTCTTTTGCCTTTGTCATTTTCCCCCAGGCCTGGAATGTCCTCTTGATTTATCTTTAGAATTCTCTTCATCTTCTAAAGACTATTATAAATGAGGCTCCAAGAAACCATCTCTGAATTCCCTGGAAGAAATAATTCCTCCTCCCTGCCCCCACTCCAAAACCTCATCTGGCATTTGCTTTGTACCTCTCTGACACATTATCCTGTAATTTTACTATTATTATCTAATATCTCTGTGACTTTTAAAGCTTACAAAACACTTTATCCACACCAGCTCATTTGATCCTCACACCAACCATGTAAGGTAGGTACTATTCTGCTCCCTATTTTATTTAGGAAAAAGTCCAGGCTCAAAGGAATTAAGTTATTTAGCCCAAGTAACTGTCCAAGGCAGGATTTGAATCTCCATTTTTCTGTCTCCAAGTCCAGTATTGTATCCTTTAGGCCACGTTGATTTTCAAACATAATATCACCTTTAGGTGAATCTCATACTTTGATTAAACTAATAATAATAATCAGCAATTGTGCAGCATTTTAATGGTTTTAAATTATTTTCTATGGAGATGGTAATTTGTAAGTTCAAAAATACTATGATGGTGCTCTCTCTTAACTCACACTGGCTACTGAGTGTGGCAAGAAAATGGCTAATCTGATTTCAAAGAACACTGTTGACTGTACCCCGAAAATTATCTTTCACAAGACCCCACTGGTGCTCTAGTCCTTGACTCTAGTCAGCTAGAAAGAACACTAAGTTCAAGGCCAATATTTAATGAAATATAGTAAAAACGGCAAAAATCCAGTGCCTTCCACGACTATCTTGGATGGTGCTCATCAATGCACCGATGGAAGAGAAACTTTTGGATCTTTAGAGTGTCAGGGTCACTAATATAGTGGAGTTAATAACCTCACAATCTCCACTGTCTCTGCTCCCTTGATTGTGACTTGGCTTGGGAGTATATTCATCCCCTAGTCTTCTCGTCACTGCCAGATATTGTTTGGGAGCATTGTTCATCATCCTAAGTTTCTGGCTCAGCTGAAATCCTTGGCTGGGGTACTTCTGGGGGATTTCGAAGGGAGTAGGTATCCTTATCCTAGCATTGTGATGATTAAGGTTTGAGAGTCTCAGTGAGTTTGTTTTACTATTGTTTCTGCCGAGAATAAATCATTCCAGAGCTTTGGATAAATCTGTTCAATTTTTATCTATTTGTGGTCCTCATGCCAATTTAATCTGTGGATGCTCTTATGCTAATGTGTCTTAGACTGTCTATGATGAAAAACTTTATGGAGAGTGTTTCTATCTCTATGCTTGTGAATATTTTATATATTATTACTCATGGACTCTTTCTATCCTCTGTATTTTGTCCTGTGGTCTGGAGTAATAATTCCATTAATGGAAGGGATACCCTATGAAGGAGCCCCCTTTCTAGCTACAAATCAACAACTTTGCTGCCTTGCCTGAAACACTGAGGAGAAAAGTGGCTTTTTGAGAGACTGATAGAGAGTAAGCATGAGCCAGACCTTGAACTTGGGATCCCCTGATTACAAGGTCAGCTCTCCATCCATGAAACTGTACTGTTTCCTAACCTCCTCCAGGGTGTATTATAATGTGTTTATATTCTAAGCTGACCTTTCCTCTTCTGCTATCTTTCAGTCCTTGGCAAACGTAGCCCAGGTTTTCTTGTTAAGATAATTAGTTTCTGGGCTTTGGGGCTTCTTTTTTGTGGCAACAACTTTACCTTACTCAAGCTTTTTAGGAAATGGTGATAATGAAGCTCAATTTTTCTGCCTTGGCATAGTTCCCTGCTTTCCACAATGATGGCTTGTTTGAATGGATCAGATTGAATTCATCATCCTTCAATGGTTCTGTGTCTTCACATTCGGTCCTTCTTCACATCTGCCGGTTATTTTTCTTTATTATTTCTAGTCAATAGTAGGACTACCCACAGATGGCAGGTTTTGATGTGTCTCTCCCATCACTGACTAGTCCTTTCCTGTTTAGTAAGAGAGTCAATTTGAGTTTTTACAGCATTGCCCCAGTTTGTCCAGCACCATATGGCTTTTTTCTTGAAGAAATATTCACAATTTCTAGGTGTGAAATTTCTGGGGAGTTAGTTAACCTTTTGCTTCTCTTATTCCTTAAACAACAATCTGACTTTCCAATGTATTCTTCATCAACATGCCAAGCACTCATTGCTTCGTTGAAGCCATGAAATAACAAAGTACATAATGACTTTAATCAGTGGAATATGTCAAATTATCCTTTATATATTTCTATCTCTACATCCTCTGCAACAACTATTGGTGTAGAAACTCACCATGGTCTTCCCATCCATGGTCACTCTGAGTATTTCATGATAAAACATCCAAATATATCAGGGCAAGAAGCAATTGTGGATCCTGGGCTGTTGTTGTTGTTGTTTGTCCTTCATTCTCAAAGAGGACCATGATATCAGGGAGATGGTGCCATGAAGTACAAATGAACTGGATTTCAGTGAGCTGGGGCTGCGCAAGATCACCTGCCTCAGTTTCTCCTCCAGAGCCATCAGGTCCAATGGCCAGATGTAGATCAGAATGGATGACTGGTGATTGCCTTGGATACAATGGGAGACTTTGTCCTTTTTAAGCTAAGACCTATAGGTCTCAGTTTGACAGAGACTCTACCCATTCATGATTAAGGGTAAATAGCAATTGAGGCAAAGAATTTTCTCTTTCATCTCATCAAAAAAAAAAAAAAAATCTGAATAAATAAACATATGTAGGAGGGGAAAACCCTTAAAGTTTCTGGCCAAAGCAGGAATTATTGCTATTTACATTCAATCTGAGTTAATCCTGACCAAAGAAAGACCAAACAGGGCTTGGCCTGGCATCTATGGGTGGTCAATCCATGAGAATCAGAGTGGGTTTTGTTTAAGGCCTGGTTCTTAAGAGAGAAATCTAGCCAATACACTCCAAGATACCTTAGAAGGGTGCAGAGATCCAAAAGAAGGGAGAAAAAGCACTTATGAACATGTGTAGATAAGGGTCCTGGACTGCATATCTAGCAAGAAAAAAGTTCAGAAACAAATGGAAGTACCACAATAGTATGGATCAGACTGAGAAGTAGAAAAGGACCTTAGATTCTAGGAAAAAGGTGGGATTTCAGGTTCAGTTTCTAGCCCCATTTGTAGTTTACAAAGGGATAAACACAGCAGGAATGCCAATAAAAAGGAAAGTCAATAATTATCCCTCTGAGCCAAGCTCAGCCCATGTGTGGAGGATGGGAGTGGGGAAGAAGCCTTTATTCAAACATTGCCATGTAACAGACCATGCTAGAACAACTGACAACTTGCATATCTTTAGCCTGAGCAATACCCAAGGGCCTGAATAATACTTAATCCTAAGAATAATAATAATGGCCCAAATAAGACTCAATAATCCCAAGGAAATGACAGCAGGATCAACCCAGATCTTTTCCTTCATTTATGTACACAGCCTGACCCTCAAAAAAGTCTCAATTTAGAAAGAAGGCTGAAAGAATGAGTAAAAAGGAAAAAAGAGCTGTTATATTAATGGAGATGTTCAACACATTAAAAAAAAAAAGAAAATGATTTCAAAACATTACAAATCAGTCTCAAAGCAAAACAATGGAAGTGTAAATACAACTAGAATTCCTGGAAGAGATGTAGCAAGAACTGATGGTGGGGGGAGGTAAGTTAAAAATGTTCTTTATAAATAAAATGAATGTTAGAGGGAAATTTTCAAAAAACAAATAGCTATAGAAGAAAGAATTGGAAGGAGAATTAACAGCTTGGCACAGGAGGTACAAAATGTTGCCCAAGAAACAAACTCTCTAAAAATTAGGACCAAAAATCATCCAAAAACTCCATGAGACAACACAATATATTGAAACAGAGTTCAAAGATGGAAAACATAGAAGTATATTTAAGATACCTCAAAAAAAAATTAATCTCAAAGATCAAGGAGGAAAACAAAAACAATCATTAGACTACCTAAAAGAAATGACCATATTTTTAAAAAGAACCTAAATATCTTATTTCAAGAAATTTTAAATGAAAATTGCCCAAATCTCTCAGAACAAGAAAACAAATAAAAATAGAAAGAATCTACCTGTCATCCTGCAAGAAATCACAAAATAAAAACTTATAGAAACATTATAAACAACACGCAGAGTTTTTAAGTTAAATAAAAAACACCAGTCAGGAAGGGAAAAAATAATTCAAAAACCAAGGAGCTACAATCAGAAACACACATGATTTAGCAGCCAACCTTAATGGAGCAGAAAGTTTGTAATGATATTTAAGAAGGCAAAGGAAGATTTATAACCAAGAATAACATCTAAAAATGAGTATAACTTACAGAGGAAAATGGATCTTTAATAAAATAGAGAACTTTAAAGCATTCTTAATGAAAAGGTCAGAGTTATATAGAAACTTTGAATTTTAAACATAGGAATTAAGATAAAAATAACAAAGTAAATGTGCATAAACACTGAAAAATAACTCTCATCATTTTTTCATATATATGTATGTGTGTGTGTATACACACATACATACACACACACACACACACACACACACACACACACACATATATTCTCTCTGAACTGTATCATCATCCAATTAGGCAAAAATAGTGACAGAGTGGTTTTCCTATATTTAACAATAGTAAAAGAAATAAAGAAACAGAGGAAAGAGGAATTCTCTAGGAAGAGGGAATGAGAAGGAAAATTAAGAAAATTGACTAATAATTTGGGTGAGCAAAAAGGAGTATGTATAATTAAGGAAAAAGGAATGAAGGAACAGCAGATACTTAACTTTATTCTTAATTGAACTGGTCAAGGGATAGTATACAAACATGCAGCGTTAAATATAGAAATACATTTCACTGATCAGGGAATTAGGAGAGAAAGAAAAGAAAGGGGAGAATTACAAGGAAGCTAGGTTAAAGGAGGAATTAGTCCTAAGAAAATAAACTTTAAGGACATATAAAAATATGTACATCTCTGTTTGAATTGTCAAAGAATAAAACCTGAGGGGATGCCCATCACTGGAAAGTGCTTGAAAGGATTATAATACACAGGTAAATAGTGCAGTGATGTTCTGCTACATGAAATAATGAAGGAGATGGTTTCAGAGAAATACGAGACTTGTATAAAGTGATCAGTATCTGGAGAATAATGTATACAGTGACAAAAATATTCTAGACAAACAACTTTGAAAAATTTAGGCACTTTCATCAGTACAATGAGAAACTGTGATTCCAGAAGGCTAATAGTAAACTATGCTACCTACCTCTCTAATGGTGAGGTTAGAGATCTGGAGTGTGAATTTAAAGGTAGATAGATGGATAGATAGATAGATAGATATCTTTTCTTGGAGAATAAGTAATAATAATAAATTTATGTTATAATTATTAATTCATTAATAATTAAAATTGTATATATATATATATATAATATATAATAAAAATAAAATGATAAAAAATAAAATCCTAGACAGAGATGACCTAATCCAACAGGAATTCCTTGTATGATCTATTCTCTTTTTTTTTTTTTTTTTTTTTGCTGAGGCGATTGGGATTAAGTGACTTGCCCAGGGTCACACAGCTAGGAAGTGTTAAGTGTCTAAGGTCAAATTTGAACTCAGATCCTCCTGTCTTGAGGGCTGGTGCTCTATCCACTGCGCCACCTAGCTGCCCCGAATTGATCCTCTTCTTAAAGACTTCCAGTGAGGAATTTTAATTTCTTCCTCTGTATGATATAAATAATAATACATTTAATAATACCAGAGATAGCCAATGATACCAGGCTTACAGTACCGTGACCTAAAACTCTTCTTACTTGCTTTGTGAAGTTGGACAAGTTACATAACTGCTACTTTACATCAATTCTCTCACCTGTAAAATTTTGATAATAATATCCCCCACTTTTCAGAGTTATAGTGAGAATCAAATGAGATAATATTTGGTAACAGCACTTAGCACAATGCCTGACACATAGTAGACACCATATAAATGCTTTTCCCTTACTTTTTCACCTAATACCTGCCACATAGAGTTGTTATTTGGCTGACATTGCATGGAAAGGACTATTTAAATATGTCAATCTCCCCAAAGGCAGGAATCTATTTTTTTTTAAGTTTATCTTTCCAGTATCTAGTTGAGGGTCTTACAAATGATGCTTAATGAATATTTGTTTAATTGAAATGAATTGAACCAGATAGCTTGTCTTTGATGGACACCTATATTGGGCGATGGAAAAGGAGTCAGGAAGACTCATCTTCTGAGTTCAAATCTGACCTCAGACATTTAATAATTATGACCTTAAGCAAGTCTATTCATCATATTTGCCTCAGTTTTCTCATCTGTAAAATGAGCTGGAGAAGGAAATGGCACAAGGAGATTCACTCCAGAATCTCTACTAAGAAAACGCCAAATGGGATCATGGAAAGTCAAACATGAGTGGAACAATTAAACAATGGTTGTATCCACTGTTGAGATTGGATTAGATTGGATTGTAATGACTCCATTCTTCACTGCCCCAGGACAAAGGTATAGTGTCAGGTAGCTCTCATATTTAGTCAATAGTGGACTTTCCTTCTCTGGCACACATAGCCCAGGGGAATAATCAATTTAAGGAAAGGAATCAGCAGAGTTGTGATTGGTCAGGGGTCAGGCAGGAGATGCACCTGTCCTCTTTTTGTCATTTAACACTCTTCAGAACTTAACCCTTCATGTTACCATCTCCCGAAAATCTTCTCCGATTACAATCAGCATTTCCAATGGGAATTTCATCTATGAGTGAAAATCAGTTTGAAATCAAGAGCACTCTCCCCCTTCACTCTGCAAAAGCATGAGTTAAATTGCTGTAATTGAGTAATCAAAGCACTATTTTTTCTGGCATGAATGAAAGCAAGGAGTGTACAATACGGCAGTCACTGACACACAATTTCTGGAACCTGGCAATCCTCCGGTGACATGTGGGAACACAGTTTGGCAGATGATATTTCTATAAGCTTGTGCTTCAGATTCCCATCAACCAGTGACCCACGAAGAAGACAGCTCTGAAGAGAGAGAGATGAGTGGGATCTCTTTGCCGAGTGCTTGGTGTGATTTGAAAGGAAAATCCAACTTGACATTCAAGGAAGAGTTCTTCATTGAAACAAAGAAGCAAACCTGAAAGGATAATTCCACCTGTCCCTTTGGAAAGGCATTGTAAGGGAAATATTTTTCATCTTCTGTAATTCTAAGCATAACAGTGAAGTGGGAAAACTCTTCATTGAAGTCAGGGGACTTGGGTTCCAATGACTTCCATACTAAGTAGTTCACATCATTTCAACCAAATTTGTCTAAATCTTACTATATGTAAGAATGGAGGTCCCAATGGACGCATATAGACAGATACATGGTAAACTTGCTTGCAAAGAGTTTCTAAATTAATAAGCCTAGAATGGCTCATCCCTGCCTAGAGGAGACAATGGGATGAAAGAAAGAATGACTAGAACTCAGAGCCAGAAGCCAGAAGTTTAGATTTACTACTGTAGTATTTACTACATAGTTTAGAAAGGGCATAATAAGTTGGTGATTATGCAGAAGTAGACAACTCAATGAGGAAGGGACTTGCACCCATGCAATATAGGAATTGAGTGAAGGGGTATGATGTCTGGAAATGCAATGGAAATGGACTCCCAGTAACATCCAAGTAGCACCAAAATATCAAAAAAAAAGAAAAAAAAGAAAGAAAGAAAGAAAGGCCTCTAGTGTATTGTGATGACCCTCCAAGAAGAATTTATAGAAAGATAAGGATGACAATCACAATGGATAATAAAATATAGAGAAGTTACAATCTATAATAGTATCAAGAATACCCCAAATCTATAGAAGTAAAGTAACATTTACATGCAATTAGACAGAATATTTTCTGGTTTCTAATCAGAACAAGTGAAATCAGTCAGATAAGTCAGATTGTAGATCTCATATGTGATATTTCCTTCTGTCTCTTTTGTTCATGTCTCTAATTGTGGATGACTCTTCCAAAAGAGACTTTGGTTCAATGCTTTCTCTTTTCATGCATCTATAAACAGACATAGCAAACACAGTTCAAGATCCATTGATACAAATGTATGTTCCCTGAGCACTGCATATTTAAAGTGACCTTTCTCTTTGAGAAATAAATTCTCAACCAGTGAATGTGAAAAGGTCCTCTCTTATACTAAGTTTACATTTGGGGCAGGATGTTTCACTCAGTTCAACATTGAAAGGGTTAAGAACATGAAAGGCAAAAGGTATCAGTTCAGATGCAACTCCATCATCACTATAGTTTGAGACCTTGGACAGGGCACAGAATCACAGAATTCAATTGGAATTGAAAAGAAAGGGCATGTGACACAAGCTACATCTGAAAAGGCATTCCTCCTTCTGCTTTCAGCAATGTGGCTTCCTGCTTGAAGACTTCCAGTGAGATAGAAAAAGGGGAGAAAAAACTGGATTTAGAACTGGGTTTCTTGGAGGCAAAGTTTGAATACTGGCTCTGGTACTTCTGAATGAGTTAGACATCGACAGCTGATTTCTCTGGGCCTCAATTTATCAAACTCAAACCCAGGTATTCCTGACTCCATTTCTATACTCTGGATGATTACACACTACCTCTGAGCCACGTATGTGATCTGACTCTATAGTTGCCCTAGCCCCCCATGGCCCTAGCTTATTTCTTTATCTTTATTAATAAAAGTCCAGCTTGTTCATACCCCAAACACACCTTGCACATTTCACCCTTCCACGTTTTTGTCCACAACTGTTCCCCTAGATTTGAATGACCTCCTTTCTCCCCACTGACAATTCCAATCTTACTTATCCTTCATGGTCAAGCAATAGCAAACCTCCACACAGTCTTCCCTGACATCCCAGGCTGCCGGCAGTTTGCTTTCTTCTGAATGCCCATGCTGCTTCCTTTCTGAACCATCCTTGTAATAATTCTCCAATGACACCTTGTGGAAATAGTTTAATTTTACTGGTGCATTAGGATGAGATTCCCAAAAGGAGAATTATTACATGGGCCAGCATGTGGTACAGAGAATGAAGAGGCAGATAAATTCTCAAGAGGCCCTCAACCCAACCTTCTAAATTAACCAAGATAAGCCTTAATACACAGTGATTGCAAGCCAAAAGTAGTAAGGAAAGGAGTGCAGAGAATACCCTGGAAAATCTGGCTTAGGATGAAGAAATGAGAGAGGTCCAAGGCTTGTAAACTCCATAAGCAGCCTTGAGCTTGTTTCATGGACGCTTCTTTGATGAAAGGGTCAGGAGGCACTGGATGGGGCCAGCATCCCTCTATATGTCAATGTGTAACCCACAGATGCAGTTTTACAAGGACTAATGAACAGAGGGTCTGACTGAGTACATACTAAGTTCTACTCCCATAACCCCTCACTTCTGCCAAGAAGCTGAGCCCATCTCAGCAAATGTATTTTCTTTTTTCTCATCTGGGAGGGACCAAGTTTAATCACTAGCACGCCATTGCTGGCTCATTCTTATCATTAACATTGCTGAGTCTATTGTATATATGTTTTTTTTTCCTGGTTCTGCTGATTTCATATAATATTCTGATGTCTCTCCATGCTCTCCTTAATTCTTCATATTGGTCATTTCTTTCCTTCTACTTTCTTTTCACACCAAATGCTTTCTCTCTGCGTGTTTATTTGTCTCTCTGGCTCCCATTGTGTGTGTCTCTGTTTATCTGCCTTTTTTCTTCTTTCCATATTTATGTGTGTGTGTGTGTGTGTATGTGTGTGTATGGAGAGAAGAAAAAAATACATACATATACACACAATACATATTATATATACATGTAATACATGTATATGTTTATTCTGTTTCATGTACATGTATGTGCATACAAACAAATGCATGTATATTGTGTGTATATATGTATGTACATATATACAATGTTTATTTAGTGTGTATACATATACATTTTACTCAGTTGTGTCAAATTCTTTGTGATCTCATTTTGGTTTTTCTTGGCAAAGGTACTAGAATGCCATTTCCTTCTCTAGCTCATTTTACAAATGAAGAAACTGAGGGAAATAGGGTTAAGTGACTTGATCCAAGTTATATCCCATGTAAGCCTGATTTGAACATGGGTTCTGCTGATTCCAGGCATGGGATTTCATGCCTATTCCACTATATAGCCGCATACACACACACACACACACACACACACACACACATAATGAATGTGTATTTATATGTCAATAAATACATACCTATGCATGTATATACACACATATAGTATGTAATGTGTATTTGATATATATCCATATATGCACACAAATAAATACTATATATATATATATATATATATAGTGTGTGTGTGTGTGTGTATGTATATAGTAATGAACAATTTACTTGACTATTTGGTTATCCTTAAAAAGCAGGTGGAGATATTGCCAGTGTGGGAGTCATTTCCAAATCATCTCTCTGTGTACTCTCAGACCACTAAAATGTTAGAACAAAGATAAAAATCAAATTTGAATCATGGGAAGGAATAAAGATGAATAGAAGATACAGTGCATGGGATAATATATTCTGAATGGGTCGACTTTTCCCCTACCCTGGGAGAAATTTGTATATATACAAATAAGCCAGGTCATCTGAATATTTAAAGATGACATGTGAAGAACCCTCCAAAATGTCCTGCCCTCTGATCTGGGAATAACATTGTTACTTAAATACCCCAAGGAGATAAAAAGTCTGAGAGAACGTTCCATATAAACACTATTTTGTGGTAGCAAGATATTCTGAACAAAGTAGATGGTCATTGATTATGGAATAGTTAAACAGATAGTGATCCATGAATGGAATGGAATGTTACTTCAAAGAAAGAAATAAATTGACAGGAGGAACTGAGAAAAGCATGGAGAATTAAATTAACTGAGAAGATACACAGCAGAAGGAGGAAATCAGGAAAATCGTGTATACAATATAGCCAGTAATGTCAATGAAGGGAAAAAAAAAACTGAACACTGGGAATTATAATGATCAAATTGGAGAAGAGAAAATGGGTTTCTCTCTCCCCTTGGCAGAGGTGAGGGAGTAAGGGGAAATAACACTGCAGAATCAGAGCCAGAGCTCAGTTGGTTAGTTTTTGAAAAACTGCTTTTAGGAAAAAATCTTTCTTTTTTATTCTTCAGAATGAAAAATGGCTCTCTGGAGAGAAGATAGGCTATAGAATCAAAAATGAATGTGATATAATACCAAAAGAAATAAATAATATCAGTTCAGGAAATTTATTTTAAAAAGAAATATAAAGAACTAAAAATGACAAATAGGAACAAGAAGGAATACTCCAACTGGATGGAAAGTGGAAAAGATCTGTAAAGATTGCTCTTACAAACAACTTTCTTATCAATGATGGTGAAACTCCCATGTTTGTATTCTTACTTGTCAGTCCCTCATGTACTGCACAATTCCCTATAAATGGTACTTTAAAAAAAGGAAAAATAGCTCAACCCAGACTAAAGGGAGGTGAAATCCATGCAAGAAATGTCATTTTTAAGGGCATTGAAGAATCTCAAAGGAAAATTCATTTGATTTTCCCCTAAATAGTCTCCATATTTCCCAATTCTGCTTATGGCTGCACTGCCCTGAGGTTCACCATCTCATCAAAGAATCAAAGGATAAGAGTTTTCAAGATGGAAGAGATTTTTGTAGGAGTCACCTAGATCCAGAGAGGTTATATCATAGCTAGTAAATATGCAAGAATACAGAAGGGATATGTCCTGAGGATATGGGAACATGTGTGGTGAGTGTTCTTGGGCATGTGAATGGCTGGAAAGGTGGGCAGGTGTGGAATGGCTGGCAGAAGTGTATTGGGTCTGAGTGGCTCACCTCTAATTCTAGAAGACAGACCCAATGTTCTGGTTCATAGTTATTCCTTTCTTTCATTCAACAAACTCCTCACCACCATTGATTACCTTATTTTATCCTCACATGTTTTTATTACTGGATGGGAACATATCAAGGTTGTTCTCGCCCTTTCTCACAGCAAGCACAGGATTTTCATAAACACGTTAGCACTTCCCAAATACTCATAAAATCAAACTAACTTTTTTTCCCTCTTCTTCTCATTTTTTTCTGCAGCTCTTCTTCTCACTGAATCCTGGAGGCTAGTCCTGAAGTCAGTCATAGCTGGTTTAGGAATCTAAAGAGGCAGATTCAAGTCCAGAAGCTGCTACCACCTCAGCTGACCTTAGACAAGTCAGTCAGTCAAAAAGCATTTATTAAGTAATTACTATTTGTGAGGCACCTTGTTAAATATGAAGAGTAAGAAGAAAAAATAAAAAAGCCTTAATCTGAAGGAACTCACAGTCCAATAGCGTAGACAACATGCAAAAAATAAGCTATAACCATAACACACACATGTGAACTTATATGGTTTATAAACAAAGTATAGTGTATACATAATCATATATTAAATAAGATATATAAGTATAAAGTAAATTGGCCATAAGCAATGTCAGAGATGAGGCACTAGCACTGAGGAGAATCAGAGAAAATTTTGTTTGTTTCTAGTAAACTTATTTATTTTTAATACATATACTTTATGAATCTTCTTGGTCCAATAGCGTAGACAACATGCAAAAAATAAGCTATAACCATAACACACACATGTGAACTTATATGGTTTATAAACAAAGTATAGTGTATACATAATCATATATTAAATAAGATATATAAGTATAAAGTAAATTGGCCATAAGCAATGTCAGAGATGAGGCACTAGCACTGAGGAGAATCAGAGAAAATTTTGTTTGTTTCTAGTAAACTTATTTATTTTTAATACATATACTTTATGAATCTTCTTGGAAGAAAAAAATCAAAACAAAAGGGGAAAAAAATTGGGAGAGATTTAAAAAAAAACAGAAAAAAGAAGTGAACATAGCATGTATTGATTTATATTTGGTCTTCTTAGTTCTTCTTTTCTGGATGCAGACGGCATTTTCTGTCCAATGTCTATTGGGATTGCTTTGGATCATTGAACCACTGAGAAGAACCAAGTTTTCACAATTGATCATCTCATATTCTTGCTGTTGTTGTGTACAATGTATTCCTGGTTCTGCTTGTTTCACTCAGCATCAGTTTGTGTAAATCTTTCCAGGCCTTTTTAAAATCAGCTTACTCATTGTTTTTTATAGAACATATCCCATTACCTTCATATACCACAACTTATTCAGCTATTCCCCAATGGATGGGCATCTACTCATTTTCCAATTCTGTGCTACCACAAAAAGAGCTGCTACAAACATTTTTGCACATGTGGGTCCTTTTCCTTTCTTTAAGATTTCCTTGGGCTACAGACCCAATAATGTACTGCTGGGCCAAAGGGTATGTACAATGTGATAGCCCTTTGGACACAGTTCAGAGAAACTTCTTGTGGAAGTCAGGGATTAAGTGCGATTGGAAAAAGGCCAGAGAAGTCAAGTGGGGAGAACCGAGGAAGATGGAGAACGTACTGGGTGTGAAAGAGCAGCCAGTATATAAAAGCTCAAAGTTGGAAGGAACAAAGAGAAAATCAGTGGTACTGGCTCAGAGAATGTAAAGGAGGAAATAGAAATTGATGGTTTAAATTAATTGATGACTTGAAATGTTCTAAAATCCCTTCCACAGCTCATATTTTCATAGGTTCCTAGTCTCATACATGGAGACCTGAGAGAGATCCTCTGGCTCAATAGACTTACTTAACCGATACATAAACTGAGATATAGGAAGGCAAAGTGATATACCCAGGAGCATGTACTTAATAAGAGTTTAAGGCAGAATTTGAAAAACATTTTTCTTAGTTTCTAATCTACTACACCAACTGGGCCCTTAGAGTCTTAGAACATTCTCTTTTCAATGGTCCTTCTCAGCTCTGACATTCTCTACGAGCCAAACCCAAAAAGTACCTTTAAACAAGGTACTGGAGACACAAAAAGGGAATTAAAAGCTAAAAATGGCCCCTGCCTTAAAGAACGTAGAGATTTTATGGATGACTAGAGGGAGGTCAGTGGAAGAGAAGCTCTTGGGCTTATGTTCATATGCCAATCTCCGCCTTTCGCTCCAGAGATCTTGCTGCTCTAGTTAGCCTAGCTTGCCGGCCTGGTTGATAACTATTGATTAGCATTTGGTGCTGTCTTCTGGTGGTCAGCACTAATGAGCTCTCTCTAGCGTCCTTAAACTTCCTTTTCCTTTCTACTTCTTTATGTTCCTTCCAGCTACCTCAGAGGCATTGTTGCCCTATCTCTTGATCATCCCCTTTTCTAGATCTTGTGTTCTTCTTTTCCTGGACTCTTTCTTTCTTTCTTTCTTTCTTTCTTTCTTTCTTTCTTTCTTTCTTTCTTTCTTTCTTTCTTTCTTTCTTTCTTTCTTTCTTTCTTTCTTTCTTTCTTTCTTTCTTTCTTTCTTTCTTTCTTTCTTTCTTTCTTTCTTTCTTTCTTTCTTTCTTTCTTTCTTTCTTTCTTTTTTCTTTCTTTCTTTCTTTCTTTCTTTCTTTCTTTCTTCTTTCTTTCTTTCTTTCTTTCTTTCTTTCTTTCTTTCTTTCTTTCTTTCTTTCTTTCTTTCTTTCTTTCTTTCTTTCTTTCTTTCTTTCTTTCTTTCTTTCTTTCTTTCTTTCTTTCTTTCTTTCTTTCTTTCTTTCTTTCTTTCTTTCTTTCTTTCTTTCTTTCTTTCTTTCTTTCTTTCTTTCTTTCTTTCTTTCTTTCTTTCTTTCTTTCTTTCTTTCTTTCTTTCTTTCTTTCTTTCTTTCTTTCTTTCTTTCTTTCTTTCTTTCTTTTCTTTCTTTCTTTCTTTCTTTCTTTCTTTCTTTCTTTCTTTTTTTTGCTTCCCTTTTTTTCAGGCTTCCTCCATTCTTTCTGCCTCTAGGAAGTCTAACCTATCTTTTCTTTTGGAGAAGTCCTAGCCTGTGAGTCATCTTCATTTGATTTTTTAAAAAATAGATATAAAATGTCTCCTCTCTGTAGGATACTGGGCTCAAACCTACGGATATGAAATTGAAGAATAACCTAATCTGCAGCCTTGAGGCACTTATAATCTTCTACAGGGAATGATATTCCTACCAATAAGGACAATAGGGTTAAGTATATAAGGACAATGAAGAAATTCAAACAAAATCCTTTTAAGATAATTACAGTGTGAAGTGATATCTCTGACCTGGGGGAATCAGGGAAGACTTCATGAAGCAGGAAACATGTGATATGGGTCTTTGAGGACAAGAAGGATGTGGACAAATTATTATGACCTGGAAAATGATCTCTAATCCTGAGGACAAAGACAGGTGAAAAGAAAGGAGAAAGAGGACAAGGAAGAGGAGGAGAAGGTGATGAAGATGATGAAGATCATCCCCAGGTGACCTGGGACAAGGCCCTTCACTTCTCTAGATGTAAGTTTGCTCATTTCTAAAATAACAAGACTGACTTGTAATTTTATCCCCAGTTCTAAATCTAGGATTGAGTGACTGATGATCCTGGATGCTCTTTGGATTGTCAAAGTCCCTCATCAAAGGGAACATTAAAAACTGAACACCACCTATACAAGGGATCTGGCCAGAAAAGATGACAGAAGGTCTATATCCTCATTATTCCTCACTTCTATGATGTTCTTTTTCTCACTTAATAGTATTTATTTTTTTCCAATTATATAACTGGAAAAATTGTTTTCAACATTTTCTTTTATAAGATTTTGAGTTCCAATTTATTTTTCCTTCCTGAAGACAGCAAACAATCCGACATAAGTTATACATGTAAAAAGAATACAAACAAAAGAGAAAAACCAAGAGAAAGAAAAAACAAAATAAATGGAAACATTATGCTTCAATCTGCATTCAGATTCCATAGTTATTTTTCTGGATGTGAATAGCATTTTCCATAATGAGTATTTCAGAATTGTCTTAGAAAATTGCATTGCTAAAAAGAATTAACTTTATCATAGTTGATCATTTCACAATCTTGTTACTACCTACAATGTTCTTCTGGTTCTGCTCACTTCACTCAGCATCAGGTCATGTAAATCTTTCCAGATTTTTCTAAAATCTACCTGCTCATTATTTCTTATAGCATGATAATATTCCATTATAATTATACACCACGATTTGTTTAACCACTCTCCAGTTAATGAAAATTCTCCATCCCCTCAATTTCCAATTCTTTGCCACCAGAAAAGGGGTACAACAAATGTTTTTGTACATGGGAGTCTTTTTCCATTTTTATGATCTCTTTGTTATTCAGATCTAGTATTTTTTAATAAGCTCTTTGGGATACAGACCTAGTGCTGTTGGACCAAAGTGTATGTAGTCTTATAGAGCTTTGGGCATAATTCCAGATTGCTGTCCCTGGTTGGATTAGTTCACAATTCCACCAACAATGTTCTGCTATTCCAATTTTCCCTCATTTCCTCCAACATTTATCATTTTCCTTTTCTGTCATATTAGGCAATCTGATAGGTGTGAGGTAGTACTTCAGAGTTGTTTTAATTTGCATTTCTCTAATCAAAACAATTTAGAGCATTTTCATACAGAGATAGCTTTAATTTCTTCGTCTGAAAACTGCTTGTTTTCCTTTGACCATTTATCAATTGAGGAATGACATATTCTTATTAATATATTTATAAGAATATATATATATTAGAAATGACTTTATCAGAAACACTAGTTGTAAATTTTTTTTTCAATTTTTTGCTTTCTAATGACATTCTTTGTGCAAAACCTTTATAATTTAATATAATCAAAATTATCCACTTTGCATTTCATAATTTTTTATCTCTTATTTGGTCACAAATTTGTCTCTTCTTCATAGATCTGATAGGTAAAGTATTCCTTGTTCTCCTAATTTGTTTATGACAGCACCCTTCATGTCTAAACTATGTACCCATTTTGATCTTTCTAGGTATATGGTGTGAGATGTTGGTATATGCCTACTGTCTTCTATATTATTTTCCAGTTTTTCCAGCAGTTTGTGAAATTGTGATTTTTCTTATCCCAGAACCTGAAATCTCTGCCAAACAATAGATTTCTAAGGTTATTAACTATTAGGTCTTGTATACATAACCTATTCCATTGATCCACCACTCTATTTCTTAGCCAATCCCAAATGATTACTGCTTTATAATACAGTTTTAAATTTGGTATGGCTAAGCTACTTTCCGTTGCATTTTTCTATTGATTCTTTTGATATTATTGACCTTTTGTTCTTCCAGAATTCATCTTTTTTTTCTAACTCTATAAAATATTTTTGGAAGTTTGGTATGACACTGAATAAGCAAATTAATTTAAGTAGAATTGACATTTTTATTATATTATCTCAGCCTACTCATGAGCAATTCATATTTTTCCAATTGTTAATATATGACTGTATTTGTGTGAGTGTTTTATAATTCATATAGTTCCTAGGTTTGTCTTGGAAAATAGATTTTCATTTTATATAATTTTTTTAATATTTTATGTAATGTCTACAAATATTTTGAATGGCATTTTTCTTTCTATCTCTTGCTTCTGGGCTTTTTTGGTAAAAATTTAAAAAAAACTATGATTGAAGAGGGTTTATTTTATATCTGTCAACTTTTAAAAATTGTTAATTATTTCAAGTTTTTTTTTTAAATATACCATCATATCATCTACAAAGAGTGATATTTTTGTCTCTTCATTAGCCTATTATAATTCTATTTTTTTTCCCATTTGGCCAATTGCATTTTTAAGGAATTATATTCTTCAGTCAATCTTTGTTCTTCCTTTTCCATGCTGTTGACGCTCTCTTGCATACTTCTCATTTATTTTCCCAATTTTGATTCTCCTTATTTGATTTTTAAAATCCTTTTTTGAGCTCTACCAACAAGGCTGTTGGGGTTTGAGACCGAGTCAGATTTCCCTTTGAAATTGCTCATGTAGGTATTTTAACATTTATCTTCTGAGTTTGTGTTTTGATTT